>NC_090024.1:41125860-41415860 GCF_037176765.1 Anolis sagrei | reverse complement strand
CACAGAAATGTTCTCTTCTGTTTTGGTACAGAAAGCCCACATTCATTTTTGTAGTAAATAAGACCTAGTCTGTGAAGATTCTCAAACCTCTAGTATTTTCCTTATTAGGGGTTCACAAGTATTGGGGAAACTTTATGAGCAGAATGCCAGAGGATGTTTCATCAAATATTTAAAACATTCTTTCCATTTCTAGTAGCAAATGAAGAGTTATACTCATATAGTTCCCTTGCAGTAAGTACATGCCCATGCAGATGCCATTGGAGCAGAGGCAAACAATGAGGTGCCCAGCAACTCAGTAAGTGGGATTACACTGGATCAGTTTCAATGTGTGAATATGGTGATGTGGACAAGCTTATGGGGCTAATAAGAAGAACAATCTGCTTCCTCAATCCCTGTCCATCTTGGTTGGTCATCAAATACAACAAATGATTAATACATCTCTTAAGGAGGGGAAATGTCCATCCTGTTTAAAAGAAGCAGTAGTTAGACTGCTGCTGTAAAAGCCCTCCCTAGATCCCCTGGACCTTAATAACATCTATCAAAGAGTCAAGGAAACATTAGCAAAGAGCTGGAGGGAGATGGAAGGGAGAAGCAGAGTTTGCAATTGCCTTGATGCCAGCTCCTGGTAAATGGCTCCTTGCAGGCTCAGGCCCTGATTAAACTAAACTCAAGCCGGCAAAGGGTCCAGCAGGAACACCAGCTGCCTCCAGAGGCTGGGGGATAAAAAGAAGAAGCCTGCAGGAGCCTCAGCCACACAACACCTACCAAAGAGCCAAGAAAACATTTGCAAGGAGATGGAAGGGAAAGGTGGAGTTGGCTACTGTGAGCTGTCTTGCAGCATTTGTTTGTGATCTGTTTGCAACTGCCTTGATCCCAGCTCCTGGTGAATGGCTCTTTGCAGGCTCAGGCTCTGATTGGTCTGAACACAAACAAGCAAGGGTACTGCAGAAACACTTGCTGCCTACAGAGGCTGGGAGATAAAAAGAAGATACTTGTAGGGGAGGGGTCACCCCTTGGGGTGAACCACTTTCAGTGTTATATTGGGGCAAGGGGCTGTCCCTATACTTGGCAGTCCTCAAGCCTATTGTCTAGCTTTTATCATTTGTCTGCCTGATTTTATATAAGTCTTTTATTTGACTTTTTTTAACCTGCCCCATACAGGAAGAATGAATTTTTCTAAGGAGTGAGGGAGCCCTCAAACTCCTGGGGCAGCCATTGGAGTCAAACAGGACAGAAGGAGATGCGGAAGAGGGAGGCAGGTTTAGTACCAAAAAATAGGGAGCGAAATAAAGTGCTTATTGACCCCAAACTGTCTCCTATATCTAATAGCATAGATGACCATGGTGACAGCACCCCTAGGTTGAAAATACTGCTGCTGAATGCCAGGTCAATAAACAAAAAAACAGCTGCCATCCAGGACTTGATCCTGCATGAGCATGCTGACCTGGTTTGTATCACAGAGACTTGACTGAATGAATCTCTCTCAGCTCTGCCCACCAGGATTCACTGTGCAGTAGTATGTGAGGCCTGGGGGTGGGGGGGCATGGAAGTGGAATTGCAGTAGTCTATTGTGATTCCATCCCTCTGACCAGGTTCCCCATCCCACAGTCAGCAGCATTCAAGTATATTTACCTAAAGGGACAGAATAGGGATTCTGTTGGTATACCACCCACCCCACTGCTTAACAATCTTCCTTTCTGAGTTAGCCATGATGGTCTCACACTTAGCATTGGAGTCTCAATGGTTAGTAGTGCTAGGAGACTTCAACATCTATGCTAAGACTGCCCTGTCAGAACTGGCTCAGGATTTTAAGGCCTCCATGACAACCATGGGTCTGTCCCAAGTGGTGTCTTGCCCTCCCTGGGACACACTTTGGACCTTGTTTTCTGTGCAGAATGGGATGATGATTGTGGTGTGGAGGAACTTGTCACAGTCCCATTGTCATGGACCAATCACTACCTGGTCAGGTTTAGATGCACTGGAACTCCAAATCACTGCAGGGTGTTTCAAACACATTCACTACCTGATTGAGTAACTTGGCTCTCCGGCTTCTCATCCCAGTTTTGCTCCTGTGATCTCCGCTGGCAGTTTCTGAGCTCAAAGTGCTCAACTTTTCTGTTTTCGCATAGCAACCTGCACCTGCCTACCAATTTGCTCCAAGGAACAGCCCCAGGGCAGCAACCCATTGGCTGTGCTGCACATCCAGCATCGGGCACCATGAAGATGCGAAAGAGGAGGAGGAGGAGGAGGAGGAGGAGGAGGAGGAGGGAAGCAATACAGCCAGAGGAGGAGGCTGGACAGCTGCAGCACCACACGCTCTTATGCCGACCCAGGAAGTAGGAGGAGGAAATAGAAGGAGGAAGGAAGCAGCATAGAGCTGCCTGATGCAGAGCCCCTCTAAATGACTCATGGAGCCACAAGGGCTCAGCAGAGCACACTTTGGGAACCTCGGTTCTACACCCATCACAAACAATGACATAGTAAAATGATGGACTTATATGAAATGACAAAATTAAGGTTTGACATTGGCTTCTTTTCAATATTCTCACATTGTGATTGATAGAATCTCTGAATACAGAGAGCTAACTGTAATTCCAGTTGTTAATCTCAAATTACTTAATGGGAACTTGGTAAATCAACTTTTACATAAGTTCTATTGATTCAACCGGTTTATTTTACGTAACACTAATGACTGAGTTTGGGTTTGAGAAGAAGAAATCATATTAGTGGAGGACTAATAAGCACTACATCAATTGTTTCCTTTCTATTAGGAATAGAATGGCTTGATAGTAGTTAGTTACTATGTATGAAAAAATGCATTCATAAATCATTTTGTTTTTTTAAATTAAAAAGAAAAAGTAACTGTGTAGTTCATGTGCAAAAACTCAAAATGAAAATTAAATCAAAAATCATATTTGAGTAACAGCTTTCCATATAAGATATCCTCCCTATTATGTATTTATAAGAGCAACTAAGACATTACAGAGTAGAAATATTGAACAATGATTATTAAGCAGACAAAAACTAAGAAGAGTAAGAAGCATATTAAATTTTTAGAGCCCTAGCATCTGCACACACATTTATACATTCCAGTATATTTAATCAAAGCCCGTGGAAGCTTGAATTCTTCTAGGGGCACTCTAACGTTTTTGGTGGCTTTTTAAAAACAGGGGTCACTATGTTTAAGTTTTACAATGTGACAAGGGAAACCCTAAATCACAATTTTACTGGCTCTCAAGTAAAAACAGGCAATTGGAAATGCATTGTAAACAGTTTTATTTAAACACAACTTGCCTCAAGACAAAAGGCTAGAGGGATAGCTTCGAAGCAGGCTCTTCTAAGAAAGTCTGATATTTTCAAGATTTTATGAGGCTAATCTAACATACTGGTCAGACAAGGTTAAGAATAATGCCCTTGCTGTCTCCCTAGATACTAAGATGGTATTTGATAAGAAAGAGCATGCTATGGGCAGAGTGTAGGCTACAATAGGCAGGTCTTTGGAGGAATGGGTGTGAACTATTTATTGTTCCCTACAGACAATCTTTCTTTTGTTAAAAAGAAAGGCTATTCAGTAGCCAAAATCCCTTTTTTTTTTCACTTAATGGAACAGTTGAATTGGGGTAATCCAGCTCTTTTCTTGATTTTGCAATTAGTTGAAAAATACTTTCCTAAGGTTCATGGATTACCTAAACTCTTGTATCAATGTTCACCCCCATAATCAAGAGCATGTTAATATCGTAAAGGATATTGTTCTTTTCTTTTTCCCTTTTTTTACTGCTCATCCTGATATTTCAATCCCAGCTATTACTCTCCTCATAAATCAGTTTTGGATCCTCTTTGGCTTTAAAAGTAATTATAATAAATCCAAAGATATGTTTATGTATTGGAAGCCAACGGAATCCTGTGTTATTCAAGTTCATTTTAAATTGGTCTCCAGGGGTCTTGGCCTAGTTTACTCATTTTTTCAGCTTAAGGGCTGCAGTATAGATTTAATCTTTTCTTCTTCTTTGCACAATTTAGTAGTAAAACAGGTGGTTTTGCTTTTCACTTTAGACAGAATGCCCATATTTACTGTAGATTTGGCATAGGCAATATTTGCATCCAAATGCATTTGCCTTTTATTAGATGATTTTGAGGAAAGTAGTAAAGTTTTTTTCCCTATTGAAGATGCCTGTAAGCCGTTGCTCATTTCTTCTCATTTCTATGTATATATTGGTTTAGGGATACATTATACATCTCCTCAATGTTTCCATTTGCCATGAAGGATCACCAGAGGCACAGCATCAACTTCCTAAGTATAGTAAGGAGATTATAAACATGCCATAGGGTTCAAGTGCTTGCTCCTATTTCTTTCTGTTTAATGTGTACATTTTGATTAATATATATAAATTGAGCTGTTGGTATTCAGTTGAGTTTGGTTCCTGGACCCTCTGTTGATACCAAAGTCTCTGAATATACAAGTTCATTATATGCAAGGGTTTAGCAGAATTGAAAAATCAAGATTTACATTTTGGATTTTTCAAAATGAATGTTAGAATCTGTGGGTGCAAACTTCATGGATATGGAGGGCCAACTGTATATAACTACAGTTACTTAATTTCATTATAATCTGCTGACATATAAATTACAGGTGTAATTAACTGCTTATAAAACACAGGTAAACACCTGGTGCCAAAATTTCATTAAACCTGAAACTCATTGAAGTTGGAGGGCATTCCAAAGTTGAGGCGCTTTGAGAAAGAAAGCCCTGTTTTGTGTTACCATTAGCTGCTAATTGCCTAGGACTATAGCAAGGAGACACTCCTCCTGATTTCAAGAGCCTCATCAGATGAGCAGGGGGAAAGCAGAGGGAACCCACTTTCTTTATTCACTACTGTCTTTCCCTGTCTTCTGGGATGGCCTCCCATTCAATCTTTTCTCCATCTTTTCCCCGCTTCCTCTTCTTGTTCTCCAATTGGAGTCAGATAACACTCAACTCCTCCAAAGGCACTTTGCACTCCATTTCTCCATGCTGCCAAAAGGGAGCCCCATGGAGTCCCACTGGATGTTGCCTTGCATCATGTGATGGATTCCATAGGACTCCGTGTTGGCAACAGGGAAATATGTGAAGATGCAGAGAAGACTGCGTCTGAGAAGGTCCCAAGATTGGGAAGATCTTATTAAGAAAGACATTCCCCCTTTTAGTTCAGAAGACAGGGAAAGACATTTCATTATCTCAAATCAATTCTGTAGTACAGTTAATACATGAAGTGACATGGGATAGGGGCCATGACTTGCTATATGTTGATTATATGAAGAAGGGACCTGGGATAGTGTTGGGGTACTTCTTTAACAGATGCCATGGGACAAAACTGAGAAGTAATTATATTCTGTGATCTCTATTGGCAGTTCTATTGTGTAAATACTAATTTTAAGACATATAGGAAATTCTGCTTTAATCTAACAGTTCTCAAAGCAGTAGAGCTGATGTTTTAATATTTGTTCTATGGTTAAATTATTGGCTTTAATTTTTGATAGAATCAATGGTCTCTTCTCTTAAGCCTGAAATGGGCAGTGGGCTTTTGTGGAATATAGCTGACTTCACTGAATGAGTGGACTAATGTGCCAAGTTGGCAAGCAAGCACAAATAAAATGGTAATGGCTTTGCAACTCCAGGTGCAGATGCCCTCAGCTTTTACTCCAGTTGCTACAAACTGAGCCCAAAAGACAAAAGAAGTTTGGTTTAAGTTTTCTCAGCTTGTTGAAAGAAAAGGAGACAGCAGTAACACAGCCCTACAATGAAATGTTTGCTTTGAATATTGTAACTGTTTTATTGTATTTTAGGGTGCTAAACTCAAAAAGCAAACATTGATATTTTTTATCAGTTTTAAGTGTGGATACTGATATTCCAGTGCAATTTTTATTGCTTTTGAAAAGGCCTTTGTGTTTTTTGAATGCCATATTCCTATGGTTTTCTTTTTAAAAGTTTTTATGACCTTCAGTTTGTAGATATCTGGATCTGTTTCCATCTTGGCCATAATCTGATGTTGTCTGGTCACCAGTGTCCAGATTTTTATCTGTGAAATGATGGAGGTTATGACATTTTTGTAAACACTGGTTCCAGTATATCCAAATGATTGCATATGAGGTACTTCTGTAATAGTCACAGACACAGAAGGGAGATAAAACAAGATGAGATCAGTTATGGCTTATAGGGCCTGTGTGTACTATATCCTCTTAAGACCTTTGGCTATATGAGTTCAGGTGAATCAGCAAATGCCTGCAGCTCACTTTTAAGATCTTCCATACTTGAAGATGGGTTTGCCATGATGAAGAGCTGATCTCTTTGACTCTTCCCTGTTTCCCACACATAGGACACTGCTGTATTTTCACTAGAATAGATATGCAGATCCTCAGGGTAATGGCAAACCAGAGAGACACACTCAAGTAGGCACCATGGGAAATGTAATAAGAGAAATCATTCAGCTTTTACTTTATTTGTGTAAGAGAGAAGGTTGCTGTCAAGCCATTATCTTGGAAGTGCCTTTTCTCCCCTTAGTTTGATAGGTCTCATATTTACTAACCTCTGGAGCTCTTTAATTTAAGGAACTGTTCTCTGTGAAGTGGAAACTTTATGATGAATTGCTGAATGAATTGTCTATCTGACCTATTAGTGAAATATGAGAGTTGGTGGGTTTTTGGTCTTTGTTCATACATTCAGAAGAGAGGCAGCATGGTATGGGGTTTTAAGTACGTTGGTTTAACTACAACTCTGGAGACCAGGGCTCATAACCAAGCTTGGACACGCAACCTAGTGGTCCTGAGCAAATCTCGTTCTCTCACTTTTAGAGAGAGGCAATGGCAAGAGAGGCCTCTGAACAAATCTTGCCAAGAATATGCTATGATAGGGTCACCTTAGGTCAGAATTGACTGGATGGCACACAATAACATAATTTCAGAGCATTTTGGGTATTTGTAGGGATTTGTTATGGATGATCTAGGTCTTGTAATGCAATTGTAGAACTAAAGGCTATAGAAATAATTAAAATAGCAAAAAAGTTATGGGAATGTTGTTTTTTAGCATTGCCTAACTCATATTTGACTTGGCATTCTATGGCCTTTGATACTGTAGACCATGTTATCCTTCTGATGTTCCTCATGGGAATGGGGCTTGGAGACATTGTGTTACAGTGGCTCTGGTCCTTCCCAGAGGGTTGTTCTCAGAAGGTGGTGTTGGGGGACACCTGCTTAGCCCCGCAGCCTTTGTCCTGTGGGATCCTGCAGGCCTTAGTATTGTCCCCCATGTTGTTTAACACCTACATGAAGCTGCTGGGAGAGATCACCCAGATTTTTGGAGTTCAATGTCATCTGTACACAGATGATGTCCAACTCTTTCATTCCTTTCCACCTGCTACTAAGGAGGCTGTTCAGGTCCTGAACTGGTGCCTGGCAGCTGTGATGGTCTGGATGAGGGAGAACAAATTGAAACTGAATCTAGACAAGACAGAGTTACTCCTGGTCAGTTGTAAGGTCGAACAGGGTATAGGGTTACAGCCTGTGCTGAATGGGGTTACACTCCCCCTGAAGACACAGGTTCACAGCTTGGGTGTTATCCTCAATTCATTGCTGAGCCTGGAACCCTAGGTTTCAGCAGTGGCAAGGGAAGCATTCACACAATTAAAACTTGTGTATCAGTTGCGCCTGTACCTTGGGAAGTCAGACTTGGCCACAGTAATCCACACCCTTGTTACTCTTGAATAAACTACTGTAATGCACTCTACGTGGGGTTGCCTTTGAAGACTGTTTGGAAGTTTCAAATAATCCAGTGGACAGCAGCCAGACTTCTCACTTGAGAGGGGTACAGGGAACACACAACACTCCTGCTTTGTCAGCTCAACTGGCTGCAAGTCTGCTACCGAGCACAATTCAAAGTGCTGGCTTTAGCTTATAGAGCCCTAAATGGTTCTGGCCCAGCTTACCCATTCAAACGTATCTCCCTCAGTCCCACCTCTTTCACAGGTGGGGAGCCTTCTCAGTAGTGGCCTCTCAGTTGTGGAACTCTCTCCCTAGTGACATCAGATCAGCCCCCTCCCTCCTGACCTTTGGGAAAAAAACTGGAAACTTGGATGTGGGACAAAGCTTTTAGATAATTTATCAGTGCAATATGTGAATTTGGAATGGTGCAATGATAATTGGAACAGCTTGGACTACGATTTTGGATTATGTGATTTTAATTATTTTAATTGATGAAATGTTTTTAGCGGTTGTTTAATGTATGGGACATGAGAGAAGCCTCCCACAAGGATAGTAAAACATCAGACATCCAGGATGGCAGCCAATTCACTCGCACAAGAAGCAAATTGCAGTTTCTCAAATCGCTCCTGTCACGGAAAAAAAAATCCCAAGAATTTATAATTCTAGTAAGGTTACTCACAGGTAAACTTCAAACATGTGGCTAGTTTACTCGGTAAGGATCAAAAGTTGTTAAGATTTCAGACACAGGAAATATGTGTGTATGCTGCTGCTTATGTTTGTATGTTTTTAAGTCCACTGTCAACCTATGGCGACCCCATGATTTCTATACTATTTCTTCCTCTGAAATATATCTTACAGCACCTAGTATTCATTGACAGACTCCCATCTAAGTACTAACCAGGACTGACCCTGCTTAGCTTCTCAAAACGGTCTATTTGCTTAAGAGTATTTCAGCATATGTTTGTATGTTAGAAATATGAAATCCAAGTGCCATTTTCACTACATTTGACAATATATCACTGGCATTTTCATCTTGTCCTAGTTTCATTTTGGGTTGCAAGACTATTTTTATTCCCTTCTTGCACAAAAGAAATCCCCCCCCCCCAAAAAAATGCATACCTATATTTGTAGCGGGTTTCCTCCCAACTTTTATAGGTATTCTATGTATTTTATTCATTTTCCAACTGACTACATAATTTCTAATTACCTAAATCATTGTGCACATGATTTTTCATCTTACACATTTTTCAGACTTATATTCCTCCTTTTTAGTATTCCCGTTCACCATCGATATATGCATTTCCAAATCAAAATATGCTTTGTTCCATAGCAGTTGCAGGAAACATAAAAAAGATATTTTTGGAGGGAAATGCAAGCTCAGAGAATTTCATTTCCATCCCGGGTCCGCATAAAAATCAGGAGAGCCTCCCAGAATATGTGTTTTCTTGTAAATGATATGAAAATGCTGAAAGATCTCAACAGAATAAGCAGATGTGATGCATCATATCCATGGCAACGTGAGGTTCAACTTTCCTATACATGAAAGGTAATTATTTTTTTCCTTTGCACGTGCCTAGCTCAACACATCAGTGATAAACTTAAGGCTGGGCATTTCCCCTTAGATAATGGTAATCTTTATTATGGCCTTCTGTGGTCCTTTCCCCTGATCATTAATAGCCCTCAATATGCTTTATTTTGGTCCTTCTGTGATAAACATGCCTTTGTTTGTAAGAGCAGAACTGTATTATTGAACCTATTTTGAATGAATAAATCCTATTCTATGTAAATTGACATGCCAGAGAAAGCTTCTCTGGGCCAGCCTTGACTTTGTGCTGTTTGCACGTCACAAGAGGTCATTTGTAAATGGAGGTGAAAGGGAAGAATATGGGCTCCAATTGTACACTGCAGAAGTGGGGGGGGGGGGGGGGTCGGCCAAGGAAGCTCTGTATCGCTTGCCTAAGTCCATGAAACATATTCAGGATTGCTGGGGAATTTATTTTTAGATCAGGCATTTAGATGTACAATGTATGCCACTGTGCTAGAAAGAAAGCCATAAGCATTAATAGTAAAGGTGACCTCTAAGTTATCCCTACTGACTATTGGATCTTTAGACAAAATGGTTAGTAATTTCTCTGGGATTAATTTGCCAGTATTTTTCAGGGCCTTATCTTATTTTCTGGAACTCATAGAAGGATCAGAATCCACATGATATATTTCTCTTATCTGTCAGTGCAGCAGCATAAGATAAAAGGAGATACTTATTGAATGGATATATTTCTCATTGTCCTTGGTGCTACAGATTAAACAAACATGTCCTGGATGATTCCCCCAACCCACCTCTTCACACAGTGTATCGAATTTCTGCATAAACAACTTGCATGTAATTTTTTAAAAGAATTGGAATCCTTGCATATATCACAATCCCCCCCTTAGCCCAACCTGCTTAGGACAGTATGCTCAATATGCTGAATTTGGCCACAAGAGACATTCAGAAGCAAATTCAAACCAAGGTGGATCTGTGCAGAGACAAACTGAAATGACCAAAAAGAAAGAAACATACTCAGGTATAAATTTGAATAACACCTGCTCTTGTCTTCAATAGGATGTCAGCCTTTTATATTAGAGGTGGTTTATTTGTTTGTTTCATTTATATTTCACGTTTCTCCCAACATGGAGTGCAAGATGGGACACAACCTTTTGCAAAGACAATACAATGGTATAATGAGTTTATGGTTACACTATGATGTAGGGTTTTTTTAAAAAAAAACCCTGCAAATAAAAAAGGAAATATAAATAAAAATAATTATTTTATTTTTATTTTACAGTATTTCTATACTGCTATTCTCACCCCTAGGGGGACTCAAAGCAGTTTACACATAACTGGTGAAACTTCAATGCCATACATTGGACACTGACGCGATGCCAATCCATAACAACCACAATAATAAAATGACAATTAAGCATAAATCATAATTAGACAGTACATAAGCAATCATTAAAACAATAAATAATAATAACACTCTCGCCAGTCGTATTGACATTCTAGTCCATGTCCTTTAAACTCTACAAACATCTACTGTCCGAAGGCCTTGTCCAAAGCCATGATTTTAATTTCTTTCTAAAAGTCAGGAGGGAGGGAGCAGATCTTACCTCATTTGGGAGTGTGTTCCATAGGCAAGGGGCCACTGCCAAGAAGGCCCTGTCTCTCATCCCCGCCAGACACATTTGCACAATTGACGGGAGTGAGAGCAGGGCCTCCCCGGATTATCTTAGATTACGAGATGGGACGTAGGGGTGGATGCGTTTGGACAAGTAAGCTGGGCCAGAACCGTATAGAACTTTATAGGTCAAAACCAACACTTTGAATTGGGCTCGGAGATGGACTGGCAGCCAGTGGAGTTGGCACAACAAGGGGGTGGTATGCTCCCTGTATGTCACCCCAGTTAGTAATCTGGCTGCCGCCCGTTGGACTAGCTGAAGTTTCCGAACCGTCTTCAAAGGCAGCCCCACGTAGAGCACATTGCAGTGATCTATTCAGGATGTAACCAGAGCATGGAGGATTGTGGCCAGATCAACTTCCCAAAGTACGGGCGCAGCTGGTGCACGAGTTTTAACTGTGCAAAAGCTCCCCTGACCACCACCAAAACCTGGGGCTCCAGGCTCTGCGATGAATCCAGGATCACTCCCAAGCTGCAAACCTGTGTCTCCAGGGGGAGTGTAACCCCATCCAACACTGTAACCCTATGCCCTGTTCGGCCTTTTGACTGACCAAGAGGACCTCTGTCTTGTCTGGATTCAATTTCAATTTGCTAGCCAAACAGCCTCCTTAGTAACAGGTGGGAAGGAGTGACAGATTTGGACATCATCTGCATACAGATAACACCTTACTCCAATTAACCCTCCCAGCCTCATCCAACCAGGTCTCCGTTATACAAGCCAGGTCAGCATGTTCTTCGAGGATGAGATCCTAAATAATAGATGTTTTTCCATTCACTGACCTGGCATTGAACAGCACCACTCGCAACCTGGAGGGACCGCTATTAATACCTGATTAATCCCCATTAATACCTGATTCAATCCATACGTGGACTCAGAAACTTAAGAATCATAGAACCATAGAGTTGGAAGAGACCTCATGGGTCATCCAGTCCAATCTCCTGCCAAGAAGCAGGAAAAATGCATTGAAAGCTCCCCCGACAGACCTCTCTGCCACGACCGTCCTGTCTTGGGTGACCCTTCACGGTTTCGCTCATGACATCATTGAGGTGCTCAAGCTCCAGCGCCACAACAAGGCGGTGATCCTTTGCTGGAGGATGGCCATCCAGCCTCTGCTTAAAAGCCTCCAAAGAAGGAGCCTCCACCACACTCTGGGGCAGAGAGTTCCACTGTTGAACAGTTCTCAGAGTCAGGAAGTTATTCCTGATGTTCAGGTGGAATTTCCTTTCCTGTAGTTTGAAGCCATTGTTCCACATCCTAGTCTCCAGGGCAGCAAAAAACAAGCTTGCTCCCTCCTCCCTATGACTTCCCCTCACATATTTATATATGACCATCATGTCTTCTCTCAGCCTTCTCTTTTGAAGGCTAAACATGCCCAGCTCTTTAAGCTGCTTCTCATAGGGCTTGTTCTCCAGACCCTTGATCATTTTAGTTACCCTTCTCTGGACACATTCCAGGTTTTCAAAATCTCCCTTCAATTGCAGTGCCCAGAATTGGACACAGTATTCCAGGTGTGGTCTGACCAAGGTGGAATAGAGTGGAAGCATGACTTCCCTGGAGCTAGACACTATACTCCCATTTATGCAGGCCAAAATCCCATTGGCTTTTTTTTTTTTTTTTGGTGACACATGATATTGTTGGCTCATGTTTAACTTGTCCACGAGGACTCCAAGATCTTTTTCACATGTACTGCTGTTGGGCCAGGTGTCCCTCATTCTTTATCTTTGCATTTTATTTTTCTGCCTAAGTGGAGGATCTTACACTTAGGGGAGACAAAGACACTTATAATTCCACTCAAATGCTTGTGTTCCAATTCTGAAATGTATGTTACAACTCTTTAGAAATAAAAGTAGGTAAAATGGAATGTATGAAAGAGATAAAACAAGGAACAATAATGAAATCAAGCAGATATTGTACAAGATAAACTCAAAGTATTTTGCTAAAAGAGGTAAAGCATAAGTTCACCCCCCCACACACACACACACGCACACACCATTGTATCATATATGTATGCTGACTAAGTGAGTAGCTGAATCTCTCATGGCATCTGTGGCCAGAAAACTAGCTTAGTCATACAGAGACATGTTGCAAATGTGTTGCTGCCATTCCTTCAGTAACTGACGCCATAAACAACTCCTTCACTGGGCCTTTGTGGGGGGGGGGGGAGTTATATGACCAAGAATGGCTATGCTGGGTTTGTGTGTGAGGAACAACTTGAGAAATGGCAAGTTGCTTCTGGTGCGAGAGAACTGGCCATCTGCAAGGACATTGCCCATGGGAAGCCCAGATGTTTTTTGTTGTTTTACCACTCTTGTGAGAGGCTTCTCTCATGTCCCCACATGGGGAGCTGAAGCTGACAGAGGGCACTCATCTGCATTATCCCTGGATTCAAACCTCCAGCTTGTCAGTCATCAGTCCTACCAGCAAAAGGGTTTAACCCATTGTACCACTGAGGGCTATGCTGGTTAAGGGTCTGCAGTAAATGAAATGTGGATTAACTTTCCAAGATAATGTTAGTATTGTTAGTAATTTTGTTTGGGATTTTCTCCATGATGCTGATTTTAAATACTAGACATAATGGATTAAGTATGTACACGTGGCTTCTTCCTCCCATTTTGAACAAGGTTTATGTTTTTAAGATGGAGCCTCATCTCCCAGATTGTATTAAATTTGTGAATTATGCAAGAGAATAAAGTGCAGAGAAAGATAGGCGTGTCAAATTGATGCGCAAGAAAAATAGTAAACTCTGCAAATCTTGATAAATGCAACTCTTCCAGTAAGTGACAATGCAGGTGAAACATTTCTCTTTTAAACTTTTTTTTCCATTAGTTTTTTGACAGGAGTACACTAGTTCAGTTTAATGAGATTCTAGTGTAAAAACTTCAGGGCTAAATAAAAGAAACAAATCAAAAGGACCAGATGATTGCCATTTAATGTGAAAGAATGAAAGTGCAAACAATCACTGTATGACATCTCGCTGTGCTAGTCACTGTGGAATGACAGGTAGAACAATTCAAAGTTACTGATCTAAAGATGGAATAACAGCTCATATGTTTGAAGTGCTCAGAAGATGAAGAAGTAAAACAGACTTTGAGATAAGACATGGTTAAGCCTTTTAAATTCCATGCCTTATTGTCAGCGTCATTTGAGTGCTTTTGTACACATATCCCTCCTCTCACCTTTCCAACCCACCTGAACCCCCACCCCCCAAAAAACTATTTTATTGAAGGATTTTTAAGAACCAAGTTTATCATTAGAACTGGTTTGATATGCCTTCTTTTCCTAGTTTTTTGAAAGTACACGGAGGAAGTATATTATTGCTTTACTAAACACTGATATGGCATCATTATCTGGACTCAGTTCATGGTTGTATCTTTATATCAGGCATTTTAAGAAAGCATGAATATAGATTTGAAGGTATACAAACTATACAGATGATGGGTTTAAAACAAACAAATAGTACAATATCTCTCTTCCGTTTTTCATTTATTCTCCCATTTTTCTAATATTATTTTGAAAGCTAAGGAAAACCCCTGATTTTTTCAACCATGCTTTTCATCAGTGAAATAACCTATTCTACTTACTGTTGGAAACAATAATCTATAATTGTTGCTTTCATTCCTAATTTGGCTTGTCCCTCGTTTTTTCATCTCAATCTAATCTAAACCTATTTGAGCAAATAAAATGATATTTACCTCATCCTCTGTTACAAGCTTTCAAGATTACAGGCTTCAGGAAAAATCAATACAAAATACCAGCTTAGCAGCAGGTTGGTGCTCAGAAAGAATGCTAACTTTTCTTTCCTATGTTTTCTGAATCTCTCCTCCCCTGGAGTGAAAGCAGAGCTTAGACTACACAGACACATACACAAACACATACTTCCTTCCGTGCTTTGTTTGGTTCATGGTTAGTAGCCACTTTTGAGCTTACAAGTCGAACTGTAGAGAATGGTCAAGCTCCTAACCTTTCGTTTTTTTTCTTTCTGCAGTACACATCTTGCCAAGTTCACAAAAAGGAAAGATCTTGACCTCTCCAGATGATTTTATTTTTTTTCCCCCAGACTCAAATACCACCCTCGTTTATTATTTATTTGTTTCCAGCAATTGGCACTCGAAGTATCATCATACCTGACTGACCACTTTGAGAAAGTGGCCACATCTCTATGGGATGGGATCTCATGAGGACAAAATCCTATTAACTTCCCACAAAGATAGCTTCATTTCTGTGAAGTACAAGATTTTGATGAAACCATTTGAATGCTGAGTTAGTAAACAAACAAGAATTCTCTGGAGTGCTACTGTTGTTCCTCCCTTTCTTCTTTCAAAAGAAACTTTGCCTATTTTTTAAAAAACCGGAAAGACCCAATTTATATATATGTAAACATATAAACCATATTAGATATGGCTGTCTTCTCTTCATGATAGTAATAGGCATCAGATAAATTTCACAACTACTCTAGTAGGATCTAGGCCATTTTGGAGTAAAGAGCTCAGAATTAGGACATCAGCATGAATCACCAGAGCCCTGAGGTCTCAATCCCAGCTAAGAAATAAAGGAAACTTATCATTCTCAGCCTCCCATGTCATTCAACCTATCAGAGGACTCCTTTCCTCACAGGAATATATGGCAGTATAGATCCGGCCTAAGCAGAGCTAAGTTGAAGCTTCCTCACACCCCCAAATATTTTTGTAAATTCAGTGTGTATTCGTTGCTTGGGGAATGCAAGGGGATAGTGCCACTGTGCTAGTGGCATTGTATAAACAGACTGTTGGACTAGTTAGCCCCTCCTTCTGGTCCAACATGGCTCTTGTTATGTCCTTAAAAGAACTTGTCTCAGAGGAGACTATTTCTTTAAGAAGGGTGGAATCAATGGGAGAAGAACCATGCGAATGGGTGTCTTTAATTTAAATAACTAGCATATGTATTTTCTTTTTCACTATTTTTGGAAAACATTGCTTCATTATAGTACAAACAAATTTTCTATTTTGGGCCCTTGGGTGTGTAGTATACACATTTGCAAACAATGTGACACACTTGGTACTTCTGAACTGCTGCATTGCCATGCCACCAATGTAACCATGGTTGTCAGACACTGGTTACTTTATTTATTTTTAATTATTGAGGTATTGTGTACAAATGGTGTATATAAATATTAAATATGTAGATAGGCAGATGATAGATATATTCAATAGTCTTTTGATGCTATTCAGATAGCAAAGCTCCTTGTCACAAACTTCAAAGCTATTCTTCTTCCTCACACTCCACAACACACTATGTCAGCAGAGCCCAAATCTCTCTGTGTGGAGCTATGTATTAATTGTGCTGCACAACTCATTTGTTGAACACACAATTGAACCAAAACACCCAATATGCAAAGCGTCTAAAGGCATTTGCTAAATGTGCAGTGTCCATGTTCAAGGACAGCACATATACAGTACTGCTTCTACAATATTAATGCCCAAGCACTTTTATACAGTCTAAGGCTCATCTACACTATGGAATTAATGCAATTTGACACAGCATTAATTGCCATAGTTCAATGACATGTAAACATAGGAGTTGTGTATTTACAAATTCTTCATTCTTGTCTGCCGAAGACAGTTGGAACCACACCAAACTTCAAGTTTGAAATTCTTGTTTTTGCTACTCCAGAGTCTAGGACATAGAACTATGAATTCAAACTACATTAGGAAGAACTTCATAACCTTAAGAGCCGATCAATGGTGAAATATGGTGCCTCAGAGATGGCGACTAGCTATCTGTCAGGATTGCTTTGATTGTGTATTTCTGCCTGGTGAGAGGTTGGACTCGATGGCCCTTGGAATCTCTTCCAACTCTATGATTCTATGAGCTTCATAATAATGCTGATTTGGCTTTCAAGTACAATTTTATTACTACTTATTATTATCGAAAAGTCACTGGTCTTCACCTATGGTTGGCTAGTGAGCCTCTCTTTGGTGATTCATATTGAATTATTCTCCTTAATGTGTCATAATCTGTCATATCCATTATATTACTTTACCTCATTATGGGATTCAATAAGGCCTGAATGTCAGAGTAAGCACTTATTAAATCCTGGGGTAGCTTTAAGTATTAAGAATGCAGAAAAAAATGACCATCTATTTGCACCTTTTATCCATCTCTCCACCTTTATAGGAGCATCCAGTGAAATATGGGTGAGGGGCTTCCATGCAGCAGCATCTGTTTATTTTTATTTATTTTTTTCATTTTTATCACATCTTTCTTCCTATATAGGGATTTAATATGTGTATAAAACAATGCTAATTAAATTGCAAATAAATTCAAATGTAAAATGTAAAAAAGCCCAATTAAACAATTTACACTATTAAATTCATTTTAAATCTACTCATGGTTTAATTACATGTTAACTACCCTATTCCCTTTTTGCAACCAGGCAAAGACCTTCATATTCAAGCACGCTTCAGCAATTTGATAATCAGATGTGAAATAAGTGCGGTGTTTTTCAAATATGTAATATATGCATAATGTGTTTTAAATGGTTTAAAATTAATTTTTATGATTTTTTAATTTTTGGATACTCATTGTTTTAAGTATTTTGTTAGGGAAAACCAGGTTGAGGAGTCTGATGGTGGCAGCAATGAGAATAGGGCAAGGGTAGTGGTGTGGGGCTATGGCAGTTGCTCTTAATAAAATATTATAAGCCCTGCCTTACCTCTGTCTCTTTCTTTCTCCCTTCTCCCCATCCTGTTCTCTTCTCCTCCTTCAGAGACTTGGGTACCACCTGCCCAATTCTATTTTACCAATGCATTTCTGTATAAGTTGCTCTGAGTTTTTCGGGCTGTATGGCCATGTTCCAGCTGCATTCTCTCCTAATGTTTCACCTGCATCTGTGGCTGGCATCTTCAGAGGTTCCATTAGCAGTGAGGCAAGTGGAATGTGTATATATATCTGTGGAATGTCCAGGGTGGGAGAAAGAACCCTTGTCTGTTTAAGTATGAATATTGCAATTAGCAAACTTGGGTTAGCGTTTGAGTAGCCATGAATTTTTGCAACCTTCACACTTTCTTTAAACAAAGAAGGGTTCTTTCTCCCACCCTGGACATTCCACAGATAAATATACACTCCACTTGCTTCATGGCCAACAGAACCTCTGAAGGTTCTGCCTTTCTCCCAGACCACCCACCCCCCTACAGCCAGCCATGCAGCCCTCAAGTTAGAAAGTTTGTCCATGCCTGCTGTATACATTAGGCAAGATAAATTAGACATGCTCACTCACTTAAGCCCAGGTTTCTCAAGGTCACCATGAAAAAAGCAACTGCTGCAACTCCTTTCCACTGCTCTTGCCACCCTCCTGCCACTGCTGCTATCTTGCTCACCCCAGTTTTCCTCATCCTTCTTCTACTGCCCCTCCATCCACCCAAGAAACATATGCACAATCCACCCCCTCCTCTTGCTATTTCCATCACATCCTGTTCCCACCTATCACCTGCATGAGAAGACCTAGAGACATTTGCATTTTTTCCCAATTTTGAGGGGTCTCACACCCCAGCCCCTGCAAAACTTGGAGGCCAATTGTCCTAATCCAACACTACAATCAATAAACCTCACTGTCTGCCTAAAAATATAAATTCATGGGGCCTAAATCACAACAAACCTTATCTCTCCCTAGAAGCCAGATTGAACAAATTGAGGCTATCATGCTTTGGACATATCATAAAATGATGGGATTCGTTAGAAAAGGAGGCATAATAAAGTAGAAAAGGAGGCTTAATAAAGTAGAAAAGAGGATGACCACATTAGTAAATTAGATTAATTCAAGAAAGCCAGATAACTACAGTGTGTCTTGGCAGTCTCTTATCCATAGAGTTGCTACAAGTCAAATCTGTCTTGATGGCAATTCACAACAAAAGTGACACAAGCTTTGACACACGATGGATGCCTCCTCACTTAGAATTAATGGCTCAATGCTGTGGACTTGAGTGAGACAGCAGCAAGTTTTGGCAAAAAAGCTAAGGACTACCTGGATTCCATAGCATTGAACCATAGCAGTAAAAGTGATGTCAAACTGTATTAATTCTACATTGTAGATTCACCCCAGACCATTTCTACAAAAAACAGAATGTGAAGGCCACCAAATACTGTATCAAATAAAATTTCATAGCCTTTAAGCTGTTTTGGTTTTGCTGTAACAGACCTACCCAGTGGAAACTAAGAGGGGTTTTTTTTTGAAGGATAATTCTTATTTGATATTCAAATAAGTTTTTTTTCTGCAATAATTATTTATTTATTATTTATTTATTTATTTGTTGTTGTTGTTCATTCGTTCAGTTGTCTCTGACTCTTTGTGACCTCATGGACCAGCCCACGCCAGAGCTCCCTGTCGGCCCTCACCACCCCCAGCTCCTTCAAGGTCAGTCCAGTCACTTCAAGGATGCTATCCATCCATCTTGCCCTTGGTCGGCCCCTCTTCCTTTTGCCTTCCACTTTCCCCAGCATAATTGTCTTCTCTAAGCTTTGCTGTCTCCTCATGATGTGGCCAAAGTACTTCAACTTTGTCTCTAGTTTCCTTCCCTCCAGTGAGCAGTCGGGCTTTATTTCCTGGAGGATGGACTGGTTGGATCTTCTCGCAGTCCAAGGCACTCTCAGCACTTTCCTCCAGCACCACAGCTCAAAAGCATCGATCTTCCTTCGCTCAGCCTTTCCTAAGGTCCAGCTCTCACATCCGTAGGTGACTACAGGGAAGACCATGGCTTTGACTATGCGGATCTTTGTTGTCAGTGTGATGTCTCTACTCTTTACGATTTTATCGAGACTGGACATTGCTCTCCTCCCAAGAAGTAAGCGTCTTCTGATTTCCTGGCCACAGTCTGTGTCTGCAGTAATCTTTGCACCTAGAAATACAAAGTCTGTCACGGCCTCCACATTTTCTCCCTCTATTTTCCAGTTGTCGATCATTCTTGTTGCCATAATCTTGGTTTTTTATGTTTAGCTGCAGCCCAGCTTTTGCGCTTTCTTCTTTCACCTTGATTAGAAGACTCCTCAGCTCCTCCTCGCTTTTGGCCATCAGAGTGGTGTCATCTGCATATCTGAGGTTGTTAATGTTTCTTCCAGCAATTTTCACCCCAGCTTTATTTATTTACTTTACTTATATACCGCTGTTCTCAGCCCGAAGGCGACTCACAGCGGTTCACAACAAATAAGAACAGCAAAAATTCAATGCTACAGTGTAAAAACAGTTAACAACCTAACATATTACAGAATTAATAAACAATTACTACAATAACCATTCACTATTCACTATCGTCTCATCATCAAAAACATGATCCAGATAATGTATGACTTTGTTCTTCACACCCTCTTTTCTGTCACACATTTGTCTTATTGCAACACTGTCAGGGAATCTGTTTTGAATAGAATGGAATGGCACTGAGGTTACACATTTCGTGGATTTTGTTTTTAAAACTTCACATAGAGTATATAACGTTAAAGCCTGTGAAGAAACGTTGGAAGTTAGAGAAAGAGTTTTTCTAGTAAAGCCAGATCTTCAAGATGAAGAATAACTAAGAATTCCCCTAATACATTGAACATAGGCTTTTTTAATGAGCTGTTCATAATTATACAGATAATTTAGTTTTCTAGGGAAGGAATCCTAGATATTTTGATTTTGTAGGTTTAATGGTTTTGGACAATCATCGTAAGTAAAATGATTTTTATTCATAGAATTGGAAAACCATATTTTGCATAAACTTGCTTTACTAATAATAATTGAGCATGCATACAGACTTTTTAAAATATAAAGCTTCATGTCTAAAAATAAATTAATGCAGTGGTGTAACAAAATATCGATTTGCCACTCCAAGAAAACATGAATTTAAAAAGCAGTCTATTTAGTGTTCTGGAATATAATTTTGCTTTTGTTGTATTTGAAAAAAATGAATTTTTCCTTTATACACGTCTATCCCAAGATGATTTCAAAGTACTTTCACTTAGAAAAGCTAGCTGCTATTACATATAAATTTTCAAAGCTTGCCAAGGCTTTGGAAGGAATGATGAAAATTACTATTGCGCGACCTTCAGGTTTTCTTTGTTTCATAAAGGGCTAAGATAGCATTTTTGTCATTTTTCTTTCAGCTCAGGTCTTTCATCATAAATATCAAAGCATGCAATTATGCCTTCTCATATCCTACCATAGTCTGACTGTTTTCTTCCATGGTGATGGTATTCTAGTTTAGGGTATCTTTTCCTTTCTTTTTCTTTTTGTATTTAATAAATCTCAAAAGGCATGAGATTTGTATTGAGTGGTATAAATTGTTTGTGCAACATACTTGGCACTGATTAAAAAGAAAATGTGTTGATTAAAATGACTAATATTCTTGTACCTTAAGGAGAATTCTGAACTGTCAAATCTACCGGCTTCATAATAACACTGATTTGGCCTTCAGGTAGAATTTTATTATTAATGTTTATTATAGCAAAGGCATTGGTCTTAACCTATGGTTGGCTGAAGAGCCTCTCTTTGGAGCTGCATACTGAATTATTCCCCTTAATCTATCATATTTTCATATCCATTATATTACTTTATCTCATTCTGGGACTCCATAAGGCCTGAATTTCAGAGTGAGTGAGCAAGCATGCATATATTGAACTCTGGGCTAGATTTACCGTATCTACTGCTGTATAGGAAGGCCTCATATATAAGCTTAAAACAGGTTTTGAGACCAAAGTTTTGGCTGATCATATGACCCATGAAGATGTTGATGGTTATTCCACAGAGTGGCGGAAATGAAAGCGCTGCTTCAGGGGTCCAGCTAACCCAGTATCCGCTAACACAATTTCCCCACCAAGGCATTCAAATGAGTTGGAAGTGGCCTTACTGCAAAGGGGTCAGTGCATATTTTAGATTCTCCTGGGAATGGACTAATATCTTTTGCCACTTTTATCAGAGAAGGGGATATTCATTATTGATAAGCTAAGGTACAGTACTTACATTAACCTGTATATAAGTCAACCCAAGTTTTTTGGGTGACTTTTTAACTAAAAATTTTAGACTTATATATGAGTACAGGTAGTCCCCAACTTACACACGAGACAAGTTGTGTAAGTTTGTTATGAAGTTGAATTTGTTTGTAAGTTGGAAACGGTACAGTTTTTAAGTATATCACCATATATATATACACACACACACACACACACACACTTTGGATAGCATAGGGAAGAGTGGTGTTTGTTTTGCTATCTGTGCCCCTGTTCAGAAGATTTTACCTCACTTTCTGTCCCTGTGATGGATTTTGAAAACTTGTTGTGGAAACAAGAATTGTTAATAAAGCTTCAGTGGAGATAGTTTCCCTCATGATAACTCTCAGGAGTGAATTTCCCTTCCTACAGATAGATTTCTCTCACTTCCTGTTGTCTCACCCCCATGTTTAACTATGAGTTGTTTGTAAGTTGAATGTTTGGAACCCAGGGACTGTCTGCATATATAGAATCATAGAATCATACAGTTGGAAGAGACCTCATGGGCCATCCAGTCCAACCCCCTGCCAAGAAGCAGGAATATTGCATTCAAACCACCCCTGACAGATGGCCATCCAGCCTCTGTTTAAAAGCCTCCAAAGAAGGAGCCTCCACCACACTCGGAGGCAGAGAGTTCCACTGCTGAACAGCTCTCACAGTCAGGAAGTTCTTCCTAATGTTCAGATGGAATCTCCTTTCCATCTGAACAGTGTTTATATAGTAAATACTGAGGATGCAAGAAAATGATATATTTAGCAGAGTCAGTCCTGAACTCTCCAGAAAATGACTGACCCATTTGTAATTTCAAAAACATAACCATGGATCAGTACAGAAAGGGATCTTGTGACAGCTTTGAGTATATAGAAGTTGTTAGTATAAATGTTTATACTATGGAATCACGAGAGTTGTAATTAGCCTTCTCTGCCAAATAGAACTTGTGTCTCACCAAACTACAATCCATGATTCCATACCGTTGAACCATGGAAGTTAATGTGGTGTTAAAGTATATACATTCTACAGTTTTGATGCATGCTACATCTAGCTCATAAGATCTTTCGGGAAGGCCCTCCTTTCACTCCCACCACCGTCACAAGTATGGTTGCTGGGGACAAGAGAGAGGGCCTTCTCGGTGGTGGCCCCCCCACCTCTGGAATGCCATTCCAAGGGAAATAAGACAGGCCCCATGCCTCCCCTCTTTTCGTAAGAGCATGAAGACCTGGTGGTTTCAACAAGCCTTTGAAAATGACCAGTTCTAGCCCCGCCCCAGACATTGTTTGACTATGGCCTTGTACTTCCTACTTATTACCCTCATCATTCCTCTAAAAGGCCCTGAAAATGAGCAGCCACAGGCCTATATCTACTATTGCTGTTAGTCTGTTATAGCACTGGATCCAATCCCCGGGCCCCTCATATTTTGATTTTGCACTAGCCTCGGCCCAGCCTTTCTAAATTGTTCTGACCCTTTTTTCCTCACCCTAACAAATAGGCATTAAGAACAGGTAGGATTATTTTTATGTGTTACTGTGATAATTTTATGCTTATGTTGTTTTGTTAATTTTATGTTTATGTTGTTTACTCTGTATGTTTATTATTATTATTATTATTATTATTATTATTATTATAAGATGCATGCAGCAAAGTGCCTAGAAACATTACATATTCGCAATGTGTTACATTTGAACTTTCACAGTGCTTTGAAGTATTGATTGTTTGGACTAAATCTCCCAGTATTCTCTAGAAAGCATGGGGGATTAGAGTTTTCTTTCCTGTTTTGCCCCGTGTCCCTTCTGGGAGATGCTGGCGGGATATAAAAAAAGTTATTATTTCATATTAAAAACAAATCATCCTTCCTCATGCAGGTGATATAAAATGAAACCAAATCCCGTGGACCCTGACCTGTGTGCTTAAGGCCTAAGAATGTTCTACATACAATAAAAACAATTGATTTTAGGAAACAGATTTTTCACTTAGGCCAACTATACATCTAATTGTGTTAGAGAGACACATCCAAAGCAGCATAACTGGAAAACCATGTGAAGTGTGAACCAGCTTACAAGTGGATGGAACAAGGATTAAATGGAATAAAATAGAACACTGGCCTCACTCTCTTGCCCAAGAATTGACTATTAATTTGAATCTCACACATAAGAGGAAGTGGATAGTAGAAAATCAGGCAATGCAAACAGGGAGCTATACTGGATATCTTTTTGAGTTTGTCTCTGAGGATCCAGAAACCCAGATGTTGAATAAATAGGCATCTTTAGATACAGCCATCTTCTAGGACAGATCCATGTGCTATGTGCTCCTATGTAAGAATACCACCAGGGCTTTCAATATTGCTGTGGTATCTCAGCCAAGTTCCCATTAGTTCAATTGTTTGACTGGCTGGTACTAACAATTTTATAAGGGCTTTTTTCATGTCATGGTTTATTTATATATTCTATATACAGACAGCCTCATACTCAGTTACCACAATTCTATTCCTAAGTTTTATATGATTTATTTTTATAGACCTTTTCCCTGAACAATCCATAGATGAAACAATAACGATACCTATTAACAACAACTTAAATAAAGTCCTATGTCACTTATTGTCAAAAATATAGATTTCCCCCAAAATCCTGGTTTAGTCATAAAACCTCATAATGAAATATTTACTAAGGACTATTGACAGGACTTCCACTGCTCCTTTTGTTTTTGTTTATTAGACTCAAAAGTTTTATTAAATTTGTACTGACACAAGAAATGAATTGTTTACATCAATGTGAACTGTGCTGTCATATGAATGTGAACTTATTGCTTATGTCTTAAGCTAAATGTCAAGAGATGTACATTTTTCTCATAGAGATAAAATTGATTTCTAGTACCTTTAAGAACAGGACAGTAATATTTGTGTTATATTTTCTATTTGGCGCAAAACAAGTGTGTTAACGGGAATGCATCTACCTAACGACTAGTATAACTTATAATAGTGGACTATAGAAATGTTAAAATATGGTTGATTAAAACAGCTATCTGTCATATTTTCATAAGTAAAATACATTGTCAGAATGTTACTGCAAACCAATCACCAAAGCATAGCAATTTTAAGAGATGGAATTTTGAACATGGTGTTGTTGCTCACCATAAATGTCAATGCATGTGGAAGAAATTCAAAACACTAAATAGTGGAAAGGGCTAAAACATCCAACCTCTTTTTCTGACTAGGGGAGCCTCTACACTGTAGAATTAATGCACCTTGACACCACTTTAACTGCCATGTCTCAGTGCTATGGGATCATGGAAGTTGTAGGTTGGTGAGGCACCAGCACTCTTTGGCTAAACGTCTTGTAAAATTACAATTCCCATGATTTCATAGCATTTCACCATGGCAGTTAAAGTACATTTCCAAATCTGTAACACTTTATTGACATGAATTGTAGGGAAGCAAATATGTAGCCCTCACATGTTTTTTCAAACTCCTGGGAACATGTAAAGAGGACAAGAGGATTTTGGATTTGCACATTCATGGCTTCCCTTAGGCCTCCTTGGAATACCACAAAAAGTTAGGAAACAAAAAAAGCCGGGGATAGCTGGACTCAGCTAGGTCCAGAACCATACACAGACTTGGATATAAGATTCCCCTTAAGCAGCCGATCAGCTTTGAAGAGTCAATAAGCATGAATCCCACAAAGAAATGGCCTGCCCATTACTATGCAGCTATTGAACATTCCTTTCATCCAGAAATTAACATGAAGCTTTATAACAAAAACACAACTAGGAAGTGGGACAGAATATGTTTGGTAGCATTTTAGCACAAGCCAACCTAATTCATATTTCATGAACCAGAAAGCATTTTTTGTGATTTTCCAAATTTTGAGGGATGTCTCCAATCAATGAATATAAAAATATGCCCATTAGGTAAAATAGCATATATAAAGGCATATATTAGGAGAATAATAATAATATAATAACATTATTTTTATACTCTGCCACAATCTCCCTGAAGGTACTCGGGGTGGTTTACATGTGGGACAAAATGTCCATAAAACATAAAAGCAAAACAATCCATAAAACAAAACACAATAAAATAGGAGCATCATGAAATGCAACCAAGATAAAACACACTAAGCATAACAGAGTAAAACAGATTGCATTAGTGCTCCTATCAGATACTGCAAAAATAATATCTGGAGGATTTGCATCCAAAACGAGTACAAATCTTAATATGTAAGGTTGTTTATATTAATATACATGATGCAAATTTTCAGAGATCTGTCCATTACTGATGAAGTCAAACAACAACAGAAAACTAAATTCAAAATATAAAGTCCTATCAATAATGGGTCAGTAGTACAGAAGACAGATTCGTTCTTGACCACTCTCAATAACGAAACTTAGGATCTCATCACATTGAGCATTTCCTTGTTGTAGAACACTTTAGATCTATGTCAAAGTTGAAGTAGCACAGAGTCCATCAGATAACATTTGCCTACTTTCGGCCATCATCCATTGCCTTTCGTCCCTGAAATGAAGCTGAAGTGTGCTGAATATAGGAAGTTCAAAATATGGATGAGAAATCATGTTCTGAGCCCCTGCTATGCACCAGACTGCCGCCAGGGCTGAAAAACACAAGTGATGGGATCTGACAGATTCTCTAGTGTTGAATCGTTTCAGTGACATGGTGGAATGGGCATTCCTCACCACTTTGCTTTCACTGCATTTTCTTTTTAATGGCAACCTGGGCTCAAAATTGTGCTCTTGCTAGCGTTTTAACATAACACTCATCTAATGGGAGGAAGGAAAGCTTAGCAGGAATGGATCATGGCAAAGTGGTTTATAATTTTACTGGTGTAATGAAGGAAAACAATGTTTTGCAAGAGGAGATCATGTTAAAGGAGTTTAAAATTACACTGGTATAATGACGGGAAGCAAAGCCTTGCCAGAGGGGATTGTGAAAAGGAGGCTTATGCATTCTGGCTAAACCGCAATCCATTTCAGTGTCCCACATTTCAGTGGGGAGCCTGATCCATTTTTTCAGTAGCAGATATCTATTTTCACTTCCCAGGATCCCCTTCCCATCATTTTATACATTTAAGCTGTTCCTATTCTAGAGGAGAAGTGCTGCAGGCAGGCACGTGTGCTTTCTCTCCCAGGCCTGCAGCATGCCACACACTCTTTCCAAGGCATTTAAAGGAGGCTTCTTAAAACTGTTTATACTCTAGAGGGGAGGTGCTGTAGGCAGGCGTGCACACTTTAAGGAAGCTTCTGACCTGTTTCTACTCTAAAGGAGAGCTGTTTCAGGCAGACACACACTTTAAGGTGGTTTTAAAGCTGTTTCTACTCTAGAGGAAGAGAGACCCTGCAGGCAGGCAGGCATGCTGTCTCATCTGGCCTGCACCATGTCACATACTTTTCCCAAGGCATTTAAGGAGGCTTCCCCACTTCCAGGGAAGAAAAAGCAATGACCTCCTGGAGCTATCCTCCCTGGGCTTCCTTTAAAAACCCTCTTTTTTCCTGGCACGCTTCAGTCTCTTTTCTGCTTTGGGTTTAATGCTTCCTTACAGCTGTTTCTCCTTTCTACTCTAGAAGAGAGGTAACTGGCAGTAGTTTTCAGGGAATGAGAGCTTTCTTTTTGTTTGCTGATATTAAGAAAAAGATTAAACTGTGGTGCCGAAAAGCAGAGGATTGACTCTCACTTGTTTTTGTTGCGGTCGGGTTTTCATACTGGGAGGGCCCTTACCATTATGGGCTCCCGAAGGTACCAAAGGAGTTTTTCTTTGTTTGTTTAGATCCACACACAAGTCCAGTGGAAAAGGTGTTTATCATTACATTGGTATAATGGAGGGAAGGCATGGGAAATATTTATCATGGCAAAGGGTATTAAAATTCCCCTGCTTCTCCCCCCCCCCCTCCAAATGGGATGAGGTCCATAGTAATCTTGGTTTTTGAATAATGAAGTTTTGCCTGATTTTTTTTTTAAAAAAATTTAAATTAATACAGAGAAGGTGGAGAAAATGATTCCCCATGAGATGGTTCCAAACATGGGGAACAATAGGCAAAAACCTGAAGAGAGAAACATGTGTAATGAGAAGACAGAATTGCAACAGGACGATTGGGGATCTAACAGTATGATTCCCTTTGATAGAAAGATGGTCCCCAACACTTCTCAAGGTTCATGTGATGAGATCCTTAAATATGGACTGAAGTCCTCTGGTACTAGAACTGTCTTCTCATTCTTAACTTTCGTATTCAACATTAGGTAGAAATTCTCAGAGATAGAGATGTGCTGAACAGTGGACCTGGACAGAGAAGGAGATGAAATATTGGTGGCCACACTGCTGCCCTCTTGCACATGAAGTTCATGGTTGTTAATATCATCTTATACATGTTTTATCATCTATTGACTTGACATCAAAAAAGAGTGGAAGAATGATCAGTCAGACAAGACAACTCAAATGAAGTTCAAATGGCATTGTACAGTTTTATTTAAACACAGGTAAACTTCTAATCTTTCAAATGCTGAGGAGCCATTGTCTAACAAAATAGACAATTCTAAGCTAGATGGAGTTGATAATAGGAAATGTCCTATGTTTGTATAACCCTTTAAAAATAAATTTGAGTGCTCTAGTCATTTATTTTATGGATTAGTAAGCTTTTAATCAGTTTTGCTACAAGATAGAATATTTAAGATCAAAGATATATTTTTAAGGTAAATACTTAAAAATTGTAATTGTAAATTTGTTCATAATCCCCCCAAACTTGGTTTTTTATGCTTTTCAGAAATCATATTTAAAATGTAAACTAAAAAAAACCCCTAAATAATGGCTTTTAAAAATCTGTCTGTGCATCCTATCATTGTAGATGTCCAAATTATCAAGTCTTGTATTATTTTCTTGTGTAGATATATTTACATCTCTGTGTTTATTGCCTGATCTTTCTAAATCACTTTATCCCCACCAATGCTGGATTTACCATTGTGTTTAGGTGTGCACAGGGCCCCATTGGCCATGTCCCCAATTTTTTCCAATGGATTTTGCTTTCGTGGTGCAATTTAAAATTTGGAGGTGCTTTGTTTTGGAGTAATTTCAGACATAATGCTAGAGTTGATAGTCTATGGTAGCGTAGGTCTACCAGGCCTACCTCCTTTGGGGCCCAATTAAGGGGCCTCATAACTTAACTAGTTCTAAACATGTTCTAAATCTGGCACTGTTCCTCACTCTGGGCTTGTCCATACCACAAAAGTATCCATCTGTAATTCAGATTACTCAGCCTCAGAGCTTCTCTGAATTCACTCTGTTAGCCCCACAGTTACTTGTAATATATCACATTGAAACTATATAGCTGTCCAGCTGAATCAGCACTGGTTTTAGCAATTTATTCAGGAGTAAGCAATTTACTTCCCCACCCCTTGCTTAGGCTAACTTGTTATCCAGTTCCAGTGTTGGTAACATGCTCTTCTCCAGCTTTGAAGCAGTTGGGTGACCTAAAGGGCTGCTCTGGAGCTCCCACTGCAATAGGACATAGCTACCAACACTATCCCTTGGACTTGCCATGACAATCTCATCATGGTGGTATTCACAACATTTAAAGGAACCCATAATGTTACAAAGCATACACCCCAGCAAGTACCAGGGGACATGCAATTGAAAATAGTGTCACTTGCCACTCAGCAACCTGTTCCTCCCCTATTCCCTGAAGTCAGCCTGATCTAGATTGGATACATGTAGTAAAACACAGGAACACACCAGATTTTCCTAGAAACTGTGGAGCAAAAAGAGAGATTTGCATTAAAACCTAAAGGAAGCACTAAGGAGTTATATGTTGTGTGTCAGGACCAATCAAGCTTCAAAATCAATTTACGATGTATTGTTTGCCCATGTAGATGGTGCTCAAAATGTCAAGACTAAAAGTAACAGAAAAGATTCTGCTCATTAACCATTTGATTGAGAAATGGACACCCAATTAGGAAATTCTTTTAAAAAATGTTTTCTACTCCTCCTCCCCAGATATTAGGATGTAGGAAAGAGCTAAACTGGGCTGTCATTTGAAAAGGTTTTCAAGACTCTAGTAACTCATTGAAAAAGTTGGCCTCTTTCGAACTGAAATCCATTAAGGATCCACTTGGCTCCTGGAGTGTTTTCTCACATTAGCCAAAACTGCATTTAAAATGTTAAACGGCTGTAATAAAGGCATCCTATGTTCAGTAGCATTTGAAAATGCATTGTGCTTTTCCTCCATAATACTCAGACTGTGGATCATTTAAATGATGCCCAGAAGAACAGCCCATGGTAAATCTTTCTTTAATTGAAAAGAACACTTTAATCCATTTTAGCATCCTTTATGCTTATCAAAGAATGGCAATAAATTGTTTTCTTTTACAAAATATAAATCCTTTTTTGTCAAATCATCCAGACTTACAGATGAAATTAGACTTCTAAATTACTGTCTTTGGCTTCACTTTGAAAACTGTTTAAAAGAATATGAAAATACATAAAGCTACAATTAATATTTTTTTTAAAAAAAAATTGGCCATAATATTATGGTGGGTGCTGTAAACTGCTTACTGGTATGTAAGAAATCACTATGTCCCAGTCCCAGAGTGAATTACACTTAAAGTAAATCCATTGGGTTTAAATTAGCAAAAATCAAATTCAATTTTTAAGGAGGTGCTTTGAGCAATACTAAAAGTGAGACTATCCTATCATTAATTAAGTGCCTGGTTGAAAGACAATCACATGTTGCTCCATTCTAGGCAGATGGCATATCCATCTCTATCTCCAAATTAGCATGAAACCAAATAATAGATAATTCTGCATGATGATCTTACCTAGAGTTAATTTTAGGTGAAATCCTATAGAATTTCAAATGCAGCAGAGACTAAAATTGAAACTGGATTCATTCATTTTGGACTTGGATTTTTTAATTCTGCAAAATCTGGGTTTGAATCTTTGTGTATTGACACGTGTTAATTATGAATTCGGCTTCTTTCTCTCCCCTGCCTCCCTCTCCCTTCCTCCCCCATCCCATTGCCTCCAGATAGGTTTTTTACATTTCCATGTGAAAATGTGCATGACTTTATTATGGCCCTGTACTAATCATGTATGCATCTATTAATAAAACACAGACTTAAATCCAACTACTAGTTTCAAATATAGTAGATCCAATAAATCATGTACTGACTTACCAAATTCCCATTGTTTCAGTGGGTCTATTTTAGTTGGAACTAACAACTGGATTTAGGCCTTTGTTTTATTTGACTGAATCTAATACTAATACTGTTTGTCTTCAGTTCTAAGATACATTTTTCATATATAAACATCTCTAAATACAGAGTGCATCTTAGATTCACAGTATATCTTGTGTATTTTTGTTGGTAACTGCGGTATTGAAATTAGAATGCATCTTACAATCAATAGCATCTTAAAATTGGAGAAATATGGTAGCAATTTGCACTCTGTCCAGATGTAAAAGGATATCAGACCAGGTTCCCAGTGATTCCATTTGTCCACTTTAATTGGAACTAGTAATTGGACTGACAATAGTAAAGGTATTAAATCTACTTCTGCCTTCCAAGCTGCAGAGCCATCTGAAGCAGGCATAAAGATGTCATCACCAGATAACAGACTTCATGTTAATTTACATGCAAAAGTATCTTGCAAAGGTGGTATTTTTATGCTGCAACCCTAAGCTTTGTTGGGCATATAGCTAGCCAAACCTGTAATCCTGCTGCAAAGTGAAATTCATGTCTAGGTCAATGGTGGGTAATACTTTTTGAGGCTGAGACCAAATTCAAGTACAAACATACTCCATGTTCAATAGGAACAAAGTGCAAAATTATGTTGTATTTTAGTTTAAAGCTGTTAATGCTACTAATGATGCCTTATGTGATGCATTTTAACCTTTTAGAATGGGAGGTAATGCCTGAATAAAAATGGAAGACCACCATATCCATGGGCTCCTGGGAGAGCTATGATCCCAATCCCTCTACTAGACTGAAGAAATGAATGATGGATGACACAAAGATCACATGCCAGTTATATTTATATGAAATGTAATTGTAACAAATCATGGATATGTAAAAAGTTAAGAAAAGAAAATAGGTACAAGAATACTTGTTGCCTTTCTTCACTGAGAAACACTAAGCTGCTCAACTGGGTGCAATATGCACATACGTTACAATATTTTTAATTGTGCTAAATTTTATTTATTTATTTATTTATTTATTTCGAATACTTCTACCCCGCCCTTCTCAACCCCCGAGGGGGGACTCAGGGCAGCTTACAAAACAGAGTAATCTCCATAAAACAGAGTAATCTCCATAAACTGACACTCTCTTTTGTTTATCAGTGGTTTCTTTAGTGTCACACACTACCAGAATGATATTGATCATCTATAATCAAATATCTGGGAGCATTAATCTTCTCTCTATAGCCCCATTTCATTTCTAGCACATCTTGATCATTGGAGATGGAGACTCTTGATAGAATCTTTAGAAGTGTCTCATGCAAAATGTCACTTAAGAATACTACAGAATACATAGATAATGTAGTTTGTTTTAAACCTTCATATGAACATTTATTAAACTTTATTTGGTTTGCTATAAATGGTCCTTTGCAGTCCTATACAAATAGCCAACTCTACATGTGAATATAGACTATTTGTGACTTGAAATGTGTGGTCTACAGTATTGCATCAGGCTTGTGTTTTTTTAAAATAAATTAGTAAGAAATCATCCATTTTACAATTGCCATGTAGTTATGGAATAAGCCAGCAGTCTTGTTGTTATTAAAAAAAGCCCACAAAGATGGTTTTTCCCCATCAAGGTGATGGTATATTGATTGAGCTCATCCTGGAAAAGATAATCCGGTGTGAGTGTGTTTTTATGATTGGTTGATATTGCCTTGTGATATGGCCAGCCATGTAAAGAACACTTGGTTGTCTAAGGTCACCTATAGTCTATAGATAACCTGCAAAACAAATAAAAATGTTAATGTTAACAGCTTCATCCATTTTATAAATATCTTAATCTTGAATACAATTTTTGCATAAAGAAATAAAAGTGTAAACCTGATTAAAATACGTCCCTATGTGTTTACCTACACTGTAACACTTCTGTGTTCTAGTAAAAACCAATCAATGTTATTTAGGTTAGTCTTTTAAAGATCACAACAAAATGGGCTTTCTCCAGTGCAGAAGTTAGAAGGCTATAGAAATAAGTTACATGCACAAAATATATCCTTGTTGTTGTTCATTCGTTCAGTCGTCTCCGACTCTTCGTGACCTCATGGACCAGCCCACGCCAGAGCTCCCTGTTGGCTGTCACCACCCCCAGCTCCTTCAAGTTCAGTCCAGTCACTTCAAAATATATCCTAGCATAGCCCTAAGGACTTAGGACCTTATCCCACCCCTCACCCCTGGGTTTTCAAAGTGTTCTAAGCCACTGATGCAATGAAAAGTGACTGAGCCCATCCCACGAAGCAAGGGGACTGCCTGTCTGTGCTCATCACAATTCAGTATTCAAACACCATAAAGAGTCCAAAAAAGGAGGGGGGGGGGAGAAGACAGTCTGAGATCATCTTCTGTACTCAGGAACCAGGTTATTCAATTTCAAAAGTACAAAACACCTGGGATAAGAGTTCTCAGAACTGCCCACATTGAATTTAATCTATGATGCAATCAAATGGGCTGTCCTGTGGATGGTCTCCTAATCAGCAGTGAGCCCCTGGTACTCTACCATAATGCAGCCACTTGATTCTTGTTGATTTTTTTACATTTAAAACTAATAAATATCTCTATTTTCACAGGTTGCTATTTTTCTTTGCCTTTAACAAAGTGAATCTTGAAACCAAGAGTTCAATCCCCTGCTATGTCAAAGTAAGACCCTTTTTTTAAAGAAGGGAGGGGGGAGATCCCCTGCTCTTATCCCAGGCATGGTGGAGGCTCCTTCTTTGGAGGCTTTTAAAAAGACTAGATGGTCATCTGTTGAGGGTGCTTTGAATGTGATTTTTCTGCTTCTTGGCAGGTGGTTGGACTGGATACCCCACCCGGTCTCTTCATTCTTTATGATTTTATGACCCTATGATTGGGCACACAATCCACTCACTCATGGGATAAGGATGAAAGCAGTTAGTAATGGAGAAACTAGCAAATTCAGACATGTGATAAGAAATGAATAACAGTATATAGTGTTTTGCAACTCTGCAGGTACAAACACCACAATTACATGGTGCTACCCCCCCCCCTACACACACACACACACACACACACATGAAGCAGGGCCATCATTTTTGGTGACATTATATGCATCCTGTTGCTGATCTGCCTCCTCCTCATAATAAACTCATCCTCTTGCTATTTACAGGAAGCTGTCACATTCTCATCACCCACCTGATGCAATGAGATGGTTCCTCTTCTCTGCTTGCTTGCTGGAGAGGGAATGGGATTCTCCTTTTTTTCCCACTCTCCCTCCCTCCTCCTCATTATTGCCAATGCAGTAATTTTGTGATTTTAAGTTTTATTTGAAATAGAATAACCATGGCTAAAATTGCAAATTGTTTTTTAAAATTACCAAAACAGCAGAAGTGTAAGTGGGGACGAGTTATGAGGTGATGTGGTAGCACAAGCATGAGACCATGGATTGGGGAATTGGCACAGTTGTACAAATGCATAGATGTTCATTAGCAAGGGTGCTCATTCTGTCATGTTACCACTATCATTAATTGCACAAGTGCAATAAATATCAGCTTCATGTGATAAAGCCCTTAAGTTTTCATGGTACCATACTATTGCTGAATTAGGGTTGTCACCTATTTTTAGAAGGCATTCATTATCTTTAGCAATCATTTTGGAGGCAGACACAAGAGTCGTCTTCATGTTAGGGATACACTATTGAATTGGTGCAAATTAAATTGATCAAAAATAGAAAGCCAAATATTTAGAAAAGAAAGTCCTTAAAGTTTATTCAGAGGAACCTAGAACTCAATGGGTTTTTTTCCATTCCTAGACCATGGCAACTCTTTGCTCACTGGTATGTGTTCATCCAACTCATACCAGTGGAAATAAGATCATACAGGAGAGTCATCTTTCCAGTGAGCTGTGGAATTGCTGCCCGATTATTTCTGGTTGTGAATGCTATGTCTGAACCATCTATTTTAATGCCAACAGTGCCTTTTTCTTAGAAATGACATATTTGGCTGTAGCCTTCACTCTTGGCTAACCAGAGTGAAGAGGTGTGCAATTGAGTGTGCTAGTTTTAGTGTACAGTGCATGTTTTGAATGGTTTTTTATTGTTAATGTTTTCAAGGTAGTGTTTCAGTTGGATACAGTATATGATTTATCTATTTATTTTACTTTTCTATACCATATTGTTTCAGATGTTGTGTTTTAATTTCTATTGCAAACCATCTGAGTTCCATCCAGAAGACAAGTGAAACAAAAATGAAATAAATGAAATAAATGAATGTAAAGAAAGTTGATATCTGGAACACACACAGGATTGTATACTGCTTCAGCCATGGAAAGCCATTAGGTGACCTTGAACATGTCATACTCTCTCAACCTTATAAAAAGCCAAAAGCATGCCCTGCCTGAACATTTCATGCTAAGAAACCACTGTGATAGGTTCACCTTAGGATTTCAAAAAGTCAGAAATGAGTTGAAGGCACATACTAACAACAAAAATGTTAAAGGCAAAGATTTATTTTGATGTCATATCAAGTTTGACCCTGAAACACAACACAAATCATACCTAGTAGGACCAAAAACTATGCATAGCTCGGCCATTGTTTGCATCATGTTCAATAAAATGGTGAGCATAAGTTTCACATCTTCACAGATACTACAAACAGGATAAAAAAATCTGATGCAGCCCAGGATGAGGGTGTTTATTTTCCATCTTGTTTCAAAGGAAAAATGTTTCACATCAATTATATGCAAAATGGACCTCACACAACAATTTTCTGGTAAAGTCAAAGTGCGTCAATTGCTCTTGAACACACATAAAAATGTTTGGCATATCAAGTTAAATCTACATAGTTAAAAACATATGACTTGATGTTCTGAATCACATGATAAAATCATATGGTAAAATGTGATCATATGAATCATTTGAATTATAAAACCATAAAATCAAATCATAAATGTGCATTCTAGAGGGGGAAAGAGACAGAAATCCACTGTGTGTATAAATATGTGTGTTTTAAGGAGGTATTCAAAGTAGATAATAAAATCTTACCATGGTTTTCTTTTTCTTTTGATTAAGAAATACACCATGTTGGTATATTTGTGACTGCGAATTTGGATTTGTCTTGCCTAACAGAGAACCAAAGAACTTATATTGGAATATATTTTACTCAGTTGTCATGCTTGTCCTATATATTTTATCTTGATAATACTTTTTTGAGGTAGATTAGGGTGAGACAGTATTTGACTCAAAGTTACGCACTAAATGAGAATTTCAACAAACTTTTTGAAAAATCCAGACCAATATGCCAACCACTAGCCTATACTGTGTATCAAGCATTTCAACTTAACACTAACATTCAGAGTAAGGTACTATATATATTTTGGAGGCAAGTTTGACTCCTCCAAGCCATATTTCCAGCTTTTTCAAGGAATATAATATAAATATTTACTATGATATGGTAAAATTTACTATGATATGGTAAAATTCAATGGCTTTTACAAAAGCATTTTACTCGATTGACTGTTGGATGTTGATTAGAAAAAATGCTCATGAGATTAAGTCACTTATCTTAGAAGCATAACTGTTTAAAACAAACTCAAAAAATTGTACTGGGCAAGAAATCTGGCTTGGTTAAAATGGACAGCGGTGTCCGCCAAGGTTCAATATTCAGACCATGTTTATTGGATTTATTTGTCAATGATTTATTTCTGGCTTCTGTTAAATCTATTTTACAACTGTATAGATGATGCAATGCTACAGCTTAGTTCTAATTCACTGGCCATTGCCTAGAAGTATTCTGATAATTTATAGTGATAGCTTTAGAAAGTCTTCTGAAAAACAGGAAAAACTGCTAGCTCTCCATTTTTCAATTAACTGCGAATGAGCAGATCATTCCTTCATTCCTTACTTAGGCAAACATTTCAATTTTAATATGAGCAGAACAACTTCTTCCTAAAAATGGCTTAAAATTTCATCCATTTTACTTTTTCAAAATAACTTCCCAACATTTGCAAAATTCTTCATAAATTTGATGGGAACAACTCAGACTTTAAACAACTGAACAACAGAAAAGTAAACACACACTGAACTGGAATAGTTCAGCTTGGTTTGCTCAATTTGTATTTTGATATGAATTCCCCACAATGTGCAAATTATTCTATACAGAATTCTATACAAAAGGAAAGAACTTAAGTTTTAAAAATGCAGATGCAAGAGAAAGTAAAACTGACAGATTTGTCTATCTCCTCTTCTCCAACAACAAAAAGGTTTCAGTTATTCACTATAACCAGATGCTAAAGTGATTTTGAAAGCATTGACAAAATGATCAAAAACTAAACCTTGAGGAACTGAGCACACTACATCAATAATAAACAGCAGCACATCAAAAATATGCAGATGGAAGATTTTTCTAAAGTTCAAGAACAACAGGTGAAAAGCAAGTTTTGATGTCAGTGCATCAGTACATGAATTTTAGTTAAAACATATAGAGAAATATGCCTTTGGGTAGATAGATGTACAGCTTTCAAATTCAAATTCGACATTAAATTCACATATACCCAGTGATCTGCATATTACAGAAAAAACTTTATTCTTATTATTTTATTATTTTGTTGTGCTTTCTGTTATACCAGACAAGTTTAACTGTTATGTTTTAGGAAGAAGATTCCCCTTTGGAGTATAAACAACCGGAGGACAGGCCACAACTGGGAGACTCTGCATGGAAATCTAAATCTGAAGCTCCAGCTAAGTCCTGGAGGTGGAGGTTAAGGTCGAGCCGAATCCTTTCTCAGAGAATCTGCTTAAACAAAAAGAACTAGGGAGCAGAAGCCAATAGTGCAGCAGCAGGCCTCCATGTCCAAAACATAGGTGGCATTTCAGAACTATCTCAGTGATAAGTCTGCCAATTATAAAATCACAGAGGTGGAAGAGACCACGGGGGACATTCAGTCCAAACCCTGCCATACCAGAAGACACAATCAAAGCACTCCAGCTTCTGCTTTAACATTTCCAAAGAAGGAGACTCTATCATTCTCTGAGGCATGTGTTCCATTGTCACAAAACTCTCACCATCAGAAGGTTCTTCCTAACATTTAGGTGGGATCTCATTTCCTGTGTTTTGAGTCCATTGCCTTCACCAGAGAATAACCTAGCATTAATTCAGTCAGATCAAAGCAGCTCCTGTGGAAATGGCAGCATGCAGACAGGTCCCCTTTCCACAATCGGTTTCTGAGTTTCAGTGCATGCCTTCCCCTGCTGTGACCTCTGTTTCTCAGTTTTCCTTAACTCTGTCAGACCTCCTGGACATTTAGCCTTGTCTTCTTCTCTGCCTGAACGACAATGCTGCTCTGATTCTTTGAACTCAGCTTACTTATTGACAACTCTGTCCTGCCTGTAACTCCAAGTGATAACAGTCCCTGTGAAAACTCCATGTATTGACTTAGACCTGGCTCTGACAAACTCTTTCAGCACTGTCCCCATGTGATTTGCTTATACAAGACTTTTTAAACTGGCTGTGGCACTTAATAGGCATACAATGGGATATTAGCCTGGTATCAGTCAATCAAACCAAGGATTATTATGGTGGACTAATTGATTAAATTTTAGCTCTAATTGATATGCAAAATGTGTATAAATATTCCATAATATAGAAACATCTCATTAAATGAGCTTTATAGGATATCTTAAAAAAGCAAATCATTTGGTACCACAAGATGTTATTTGAGGAGGCAGCAGCATTCTAGCAGAAAATATTTGTAAAACTACAAATCCTATGATTCCATACCATTGAACCATGGCACTTACAATAGTGTCAAACTGCATTAATTTTGCAATGTAGATGAACACTAGGAAGAAATTCCTGGTGGTAAGAATATTTCATAGAAGAGGTGGACTGGATCGTTTTTGGGTCTCTTCCAACTTTATAATTCTAATTTACTAATTAGAAACCAATGTAATTTGTAACCCATTTTAATTACAGTCACCTTCTTTGAGAAAGATGGTTTAGCATGTAACTGTGACTCTCAAGATTTGAATATGAAACGTATGGCACCAAATCTATGCCTCCCCCCCCCCCCTCGTAAGATTAGCCTCTTTCAAATATTGTATATCATGATATAATGTGAGGGATTTTCCATCCAAAGGAATTAGGCATCTCCTACATTTTAAAACTTTAAATCTATGGATAGTTTGGTTTCCTTTAATTTGTTTAGGTGCTTTATTGACATTTTGGTTACCTTTGCTAGATACCTTGAAGATCTTCTGAAAGGATCTGTCTTAAAGTGATAATGAAGATAAAGGCACAGGAAAAGGGAGATAAGCTTCTATTTAGCCATTCTGCACACTGAACATTCTCACTACTGAGGATTAACTACCACAAAGAAAATTCATTCTAAACTGGGGACAAATTTCCCCTGTCAGATCATATGGTGATAATAAGCTGTTACATTCTATCTACCTCTGTGCATACATTCCACACAGTGTCAATGCAAGTGTGCACATCTTAGGACAAAGAATGGAATATAATTCCTCTGCCCATTTTCTTTATCCTTTTCTTAGTAGCAAAATATTTATTTAACACCAGGCCTTATACCATTCAAAACATAGCTATAGCAGATCTCAGTGTGGTTCAGAAGCCAAATTTAAGGAGACTATATCCCTTGATTTCTATGAGCCATGGCAACTAAACAGAATCCATATTCAGAAGCAATATGGTTTAGTATACCATTTAACATCATACTTCAGCACAGGTTTTCTGGGTGAATGACAACATGAGAATAGCATTGGAATATAATATATAACAATTTAAAATTAAAATGCAGCTTGCTGAAGAGCTTAAGCTTTGGATAGGAGTATACTACATCAGTTCCCAAAGGAAGGATTTCAGGCAAGTTAGTTCCCATGCCTCTCAATTCTTTGACAGGTAAACCTATAATTTTGGTTTGAAATTGGAAGTGGACTGGGATCAACCACAGCTGGCAGAACACAGGTGAGAAGTAATAAAAATACCCCATTAGGTGACTAACCCTATAGCCATATTCTAGGCCAGATGCAATGGGGAAATAGTTTTATAGACATCACCGTAGATAACATGGATTGTACCAGTACCAAATGTGGTGCAAGATAAAAGTCATCACATCCTGAGTTTTGGAATGTCCAAATCCAGGTGATCTCCTGTTCATGAGAATAATGTAGAGGAATGTATTTCTCTTAATGTTGGCATATGAGTATATATTTTAATAGTTGGGTGGACAGGGAAGGAATTTTTGTATATTTAGTCTATTTTTGCTTCAATAACTGAAAAGAAATTAACAACATAAATAATTGTGGTTTCTGCAACATTTGGAAACTGTCAAATGAGAAAAAGTAACAACATTGGAACTGAAGCAAAATTTGATTGAGCACTATTTTGTTCAATAACATTTCTGAGTTTTGTTTTTCTTGCTCTCTCAAAAAGAAGCACATTTCACACAATCTTTGAATATTCTCTTTCTTTCTCTTTTGGTGATATCTACTACTATTTCCCCCACCACAATATCCCAGAATGATGGAAGACCTAGAATGTTGCAAAACATTTTGTTCCCTTCATCCTGCCTAATTTTTCAGGGATTGGTACCATTTTAATGCCCATTATCTACAATTGTTCATTTATTTTTTAAAAGTTCTCCAAGTATACAAGGCAAATGGCTTGGGGACTAGCAGAAATCTATGGGTCATTGGTATGCATAGCATTCTTGTAAATAACAAAAAAAAATCTTTTTCTATCACAATAGAACTAAGAACATGAAGACATTAACACAGAAGAAAATATTAGAAGAAACAAAATAAACTATACTGCTCCCACTGGTATGGCTGAAGTGGTTGTTATTCTGTTTTTAAAAATCTCACATATTTAACTGCAGCAATTGGATGAAATAGGCCCCCATTGCACTTTTCTGTCAACAATTTAGATAAAGAAGTTCAGGAGCCATTTAAATAAGTATGTCCAACATTGCTAGAAATTGTATAATTGGCTAGAATCCTGTAGGTGAAGTTTGCCTGTTTTTCTATTGCCATTGTGGCAAGAGGCATCCAGTACCTGTTCTATGCAATAACTCTCTGCTTGTGAACCTGCCTTTCTGCTGTAGTTGTATCCTTTACACTCATTTAATGCTTGGAGGAAACCACTGTGTTTCAACAGCTAGACTCACAAGGACTATATCATCCTCTTATGTCTTCATGCATTTGGTTGCAAAGGTACAACTAATTTCTGTCAGATCCTGTTTCTCCTTGCCACTCATTGGCCATGGAAGTGAGCAAATGAATAATATTTTCTGTTTATTTTTGTGAAACTTATTCTACACAGAATAAGTCCTAAAGGGAAGCAATACTATTCAGTCGAGGATTCTTCTCTTCAGGGTCTGAGAAGTAAATAAAATAATAATAATAATAATAATAATAATAATAAAAAATATTAATAATATAATTATTATTATATAATATAATATAATTATAATTATTATATAATATATTATTATTATTTATTAATAAATAATAATAATAAATTATTATTAAATAATAATAATATTATTATTATTTGATACATAACAAGATTAGTACACAGAGAACAAGATCATGATGCTGGCTTTTGTATTTGATCACATGTTGGACACTTCCCACGTGTCTAGGACTGTGATGTATCAGTGAATATTTCATGCAGTTCCTTTTAGGGTGGCCTTTTGCGGCTGACAGGTGGTAATTTTGTCAGTGCCAATTTCAGAATCTACACTTGAAATCTTTTGTTGACTTCGCAATTCTGGCTTTGATGTCATTGGTTCTAATGGCTTGTTTCTTGGGCTTCAAGAATCAGGCCCTCTGTCTCCTTTTTCAAAGTTCAATTTGTGAGCTACATCCATATTTTTTCCTTGTCAATTTTGTTCTCAATTTTTCCCAGGAACTGTCCATGGAGGGCTTCTTTTGCCAGTTATTATTATTCATCCTGTATTTCAATTATGAACTTGTGACGTAGAGTTATAGAGGATGTAAACTGATACAACAACTCCACCGGTTCATAAAAAAAGTGTGGGTGTCCAAGAAAGTCCTAGCAGAATTCAAGGATGCCACCATTATCACCCTTTTCAAAAAGGAGGAAAGATCAGACTGCGGAAACTATTGAGGTATCTACCTTCTAACTTCCGCTGGGAAAATCCTCGCAAGAACCCTTTGCAAATCGCTTTTTACCTCTCTCCGAAGACACCCTCCCAGAATCCCAGAACGGCTTCCACCCCTCCAGAGGAATAGTGGACATGATCTTCACTGCACGACAGCTCCAAGAAAAATGCAGGGAACAAAATCAACCTCTGTACATGGTATTCATTGACCTTGCAAAGGAATTCAACACAGTGAATCACAGTGCAGATTCAGAAGAACATCTACAAGCCACTCTAAACATTTTTGCAGAAGCATACGAGAAGCTCGGCCTGCCATTGAACATTAAGAAAACCAAAGTGCTCTTCCAGCAGGCACTAGCCAATCCCTCTCCAATGCCAGAAATACAGCTTAATGGTGTAACATTAGAAAATGTTGACCATTTTCGCTACCTTGGCAGCTACCTCTCCACACAAGTCAAAATTGACACTGAAATACAACACCGCCTGAGCTCTGTGAGTGCAGCATTTTTCCGAATGAAGCACAGAGTGTTTGAGGACCAGGATATCCATAGGGATACCAAGGTGCTTTTTTAAATAAAGCTATTGTCCTCCCAACCCTGCTATATGCCTTCAAAATGTGGACTACCTACAGACATCATATGCAACTCCTGGAACGATTCCATCAGTATTGCCTCCGAAAAATCCTGCAAATCTCCTGGGAAGACAGGCAGACAAATGTCAGCATGCTGGAAGAAGCAAAGACCACCAGCATTGAAGTGATGGTCCTCCGCCATCAACTCCACTGAACTGGCCACAAATGCCCAAAGATCACCATATCCCAAAGCAGTTACTCTACTCCGAACTCAAGAATGGAAAATGGAATGTTGGAGGAGAGGAAAAGAGATTTAAAGATGGGCTCAAAGCTCAGCCTTAAAAACTGTGACAGACACAGAGGATTGGGAAGCCCTAGCCCTTGAGCACTTTAGCTGGAGGTCAGCTGTGACCGGCAGTGCTGTAGAATTTGAAGAGACAACAATGGCGCATGAAAGAGAGAAACGTGCCAAGAGGAAGGCGCGTCAAGCCAACCCAGACCAGGACCGCCTTCCACCTGGAAACTGATGCCCTCACTGAGGGAGAATATGCAGGTAAGGTATAGGGCTCCACAGTCACCTAAGTACCCACCGCCAGTACACTGAATGTGGAAGACGATCTTAGTCAATGAGGGATCGCCTGAGTAAGTAAGTAAGTATTTCTCTGCATTCAATTGTATTACATATTCATTATCAGGGCACTATTGCCATAATCATAAGTGCCTCCCAAATGTTCCTTAAGATAAAGCAGCCATTCCATGCAGTGTGGATTTGATATATTAGTGAATGGGGTTCAACAGGCTAATCTTTCCTGCCTCTTTCTATCAGCAAGTAAAGTTGCAACCATCAAAAACAAGACCCTGTTGCAAGTTTTCATCACACCACAAATCGCTGGCAGGAGTGACTGGAAACACTGCAGCTCCGCCACAACCAGAACACACCTGCATTGCCTGGAATAACTGCTGGCTCTTAAGGTACATTTGGCGGTTAGGCTAACAGATTATACTTTGTTTCATATCCATACCAAAGTTGGTGATATAAGATCTTGTCCAAGGTATCTAATGCTAATGCCTGAATACAAATACTTGCTAATAAAACAGGGACTTTACTGAGAACTGTCTTTCTAATTAGAATGTGTGTATAAGTGACGAAATCGTCTAAAAGCATTATCTGGTCTTCATTTCACTACTGTAAATTTCATATAGCAATGTAACATGAAAGTTGTAGAGTCTAGCGAACAGAAGTGCAGGTCATCTTTAAAGGACCCTTCAGAGCAGCTCATCTTTAAAATTATATTTGTGGGTTTTCCCCAAAACTTGCTCATATATTCAGGCCAATTTGTTTGTGTGCAAACAACCCGACTTTCTATTTGTTAAGTGGCCATAAATCCACATTGATCAGGGCTTAGTGAAAATTAGAACACTCTCTATGATATGCAACCAATGAGATTGTGATTCCAGCAGGCTCTAACTCATGTTAAAAGCCTACTAGAATGTTTCAGATTGCTTAGTGTGTTCCTTCAAACAATATATTATTTTCTATGTCAATACTCAAAAGACTATTGATTTGGATCACATTGTGTTTTTATTTTAAATCAACATTCTAAAATATTAAAAATGGAAATTCCTTGATGTATTTCATTTTTTGAGTTCTTGTTCATTATTATCATCTATGAATCTGTATGACAACTTTTAATATTTTCAGCATAGCATAGAAAATTTGTATTATGGCCTACTGCCAGAATTGCAACATTGTCATATAAATGGATTTCTATACCCTGGCATGCCATTCATTTGTAATCTAAAGGGTAAGATTCTGTTTCAGCAAAATTGCTTGAATTCACACATTCTGGGTTATTTGTGCTTATTAAAATATGTTCTCATGAAAGTAATACAGAAATCTAATTTTACAAAGATCCGTCTAAGAGGTGGGGCGAAACAGAGAGAGAGAAAGAGAGAGAGAATGACAGAATGAGAGAGATGGGGGAGGGAGGGAAGCTTTTCCAAACTCTACTTCTTTATTTCTGTTAGGCAGTATTGGCAGCCGAGCTGTGAACAGGTCAGTAGGGAGGCCTTTATAGAGATGCTTTTTGAGATGCTTTTTATGTGAGTGCCAGCAGACAGCTAAGAATAGGGGAGAGGTAAAATCATGAGAGCAAAGAGGACAGATGTGAAACATCAGCCTGGCATATGTTATGCAACTATCTGTGCGCATGAACACATGGTCTAATTAGTAAACATCCAAATGAGGCTTAGAGACATATTAAGAGGAATTAAATATTAGGCCCCATCTGTGTGAAATAAGCATTGCCAATAAAGCTACCCTGATTTTTTTAAAAGGAGATTGGTTACTAATGCATCAAAGAGTGGGCTGGAATTTAGCCACATATCAAAGATTGCCATATGTCACGGGAGTTCTCATCTCCACAGTGAAGGCTTGTGATTGAAGGGCATTTTTCACATTATTATCCTGCATTTACACCCCATCTATTCAGACTGGAGTGCTAGTGTCTCTTCCTTGTTTGCCTGAAGTACTTCTCCAGTTCCTCTTCATGTCTTTGGATGCTTGATACACTGCCAGGTTGTGAGGAGAAGCTTTAAAAAGTGATGCCACTGCACAGGGGAAGCTTCCTTTTGCATTATTCTCAGAATAGAGAATAACTCCTGGGAGCATAAACTATCACATTTAGCCACATCGCCTTAATGCAGTATTGGCCTTTCCATTCATACAAGGATTCTGTTTTTAAATTACCTCCTGAATTTTGTGGTCACTGATACTAGGTGCCTGGCTATAAAGGAATTTTAAGGAAGTTTGACACTCTTGGTCACCTAAAAACAAGGGGAAAAGTACAGACAACTTTCCACATTCACTGGGACATTAAGGGCACAGGACCTTCTTGAATGTGTGAAAAATTCTAGATAAATGTTATATCAGGTTTAAAAGGCAAATTTTGGAAAAAAAATCAGTTTTTTAAAAAGCCTAAGACAACACTTCTCTAGATATCTCCAGGTCCTCCTGCACTATGTTATGGTCAACTTCAGTTCAGGGACCTAGGTTCTCCAGCATGACTCTATGGGCAACTTCCAGTAGAAATTGGTCTTAGAGTTACCTTAAAGAACCTAGAGATTGGTGAAAATAACATTTTATTCAAATTTGCCAAAATCAAACCGGCAAAGATGGAGGGCAGACTATAATGGTAAGAGTAAAAACTGGAGAAGAAAAGCAAAGGTTTAGCATATAAATCAAACACACACACACATGCCCTCATGGACCTCTTGGGTTCATTTTAGAAATAAGCACTTAGGCCATCAGAGGAGTGTGTCTCTGTAAAGCTACTGATATAGAAGAGAAAAGTAGGGAGAGAGAAGGATCGGGAGAGAAGATAGATGATTGATAGATATGAGAGAGGAACAAGAAAAGTGGAGAGAAAAGAAGTAGAGAAAATCTTGTAGGCACAGCCTTGTTTAATAGGAAAATGGGTGTGGATGGGCAGATGTTTAATACATGACAGAGAGATAATGGCTCCAGCTAGATAATACCATAGTGAACATCTGTCTACTTTACAGAGATTATGCCTCTTCTTTCATGAATGTAAAGCATGCACTCTGGGTATTTTATATGCTTCCCCATCCTTACTGTATACTCCTTGATGGTTCTAGGGCACATGACTCCTGTTGGGGCTGTATGCTGATTTCACTATATCAATGTAGCCAGTTTTATTGTGGGGAAAAAAAGCTTCTGGGACTGCAACCATGCAGACAATAAGGAAAATAGCCTTCTCAACGTTGGCAGATTTGATCAGTTTTCTCTGCACTGTATGACCATATAAAAGTGATAACTGTTGGCATAATACCAACAGCATTCAAAACTGGGGTTTTGGTTAAGTGCTGGCACGTGCACATGTCTGGTACCCAGTCTCAGGTTTGAAAAGAGTATGCCTCATCTGTCTATTTGAAGTCTGGTTTGTAGATAAAGATCCCTAAGAAGGAAGGGGGCTTATAACTGCCTTGCCACAACTAGAACCTGGTTATCTGACTGAGCAGGTACATGTAGCCTGGTCATAGTTTATCCCACTGTGGTGGGACACAATACACCTGTCCCAGATTGTATACCAATAAAGGCTGTGTGTGTGTAAAAAACACATCTGTGCCTAGTACTGTCTAGTTGCAACCATATACATCTAATTTCTTTCTAGTCATTGTAGATGTCAGAATTCTTGATATATATTATGCAATAACCAAAGTATCCTCCAACTACTTTTTAAACAATGAAGTTCTCAAACATGACCATTTCTACATCATTGGAGGCCAGAGAGATCAGCAGACATGCATCCAGTTATTTTTCTGTAGCTGGATCCACTGTAATAATGCTAGAAAATACCTGGGCCCATCTCCATTCATCCCAATGTTCTCCCTCAACATATACTTGCCTTGCATACAGAAGTGTTTTGTGAGTGTGTGTTTGTGTGCATTGCTTTAATGGTAGATTTGAGGAGCACAACACCATAAAATGAAGCTTTGGGGATATAACAAAATGCCTGACACGAATCTTCCAGTGCACTCTAGATAGACAACCAAATAGCTAGAAACAGATCTATATTGTAGTGCAGTATATGCATATTTCATCAGAATCTGTGTGTTATTCTGCCCCCTTTTTGTGATTTCTTGGGAGACATTGCATTAAATATCTAGCTTAGACTAGAAATTTAGTGGAATATAATTGCTAAACCTATCTTATACTTGTAGGGGAGCTGTTTTCTTGTGCTTGTGATAATTAAGGGGACAATGTGTTTTCCTACTATCCAAAAGAAATCCATTAGCATAGCCTATCATCTTTCTTGCTTGAGCACTTCTTTGCTCCACACAGCAAAGTTATATGGATGTGGAAATATTTTTTTATTGTGGTGTGTTATTTTTTTTTTTGTTCACGAATTACATCTGTATTTTCTTTCCATTATTTTCATTTGTAAGTTGTGGGGTTTTGGTGTGGTTGTATGAGTAGGTGGAAGCTTTTAAACAGAGGCTGAATGGCCATCTGTCAGGGGTGATTTGAATGCAATATTCCTGCTTCTTGGCAGGGGGTTGGACTGGATGGCCCATGAGGTCTCTTCCAACTCTTTGATTCTATGATTCTATGATTCTATGATTCTGTGTTTGCATGGACATTGCTAGGCACTTTTAAATAAAGTTTTCTAATGTGTGCATCCAGTGTGGTGTAGTGCTTGGAGAGTTGGACTAGGACTCTGGCAGCCAGGCTTCAAATTGTTGTTTTTCGGTTATGGCAGCTTGTTGGGTAACCTTGCACAAATCACCCTCTCTCAGACAAAGAGGAAGGCAAAGGCAACCCACCTCTGAATAAATCGTATCAAGAAAACCTTGGGTCACTTAAAATCAGAACCACCTTAATGGCATACAGCAACAATGTGCACACCTATTCATTTATATTGCATAATATACCTATTTCACCCCTTTTGTTTGAAATGGTATTGTGCCTGCTTTTCCTCTAGGTATATATACATTCTTAACCATGCATGTTTCACAGTGTAATGTAATTTCATAACACAATTTACGTGTCATAATGTGTGCATTGTTCTGTGTGCCTTTTATTTGCCAAATACATCTCACCATTTTCACAAAGGTGCACACTTGTTAACATTTTCAAGTTGCACTTTTTCAAAGTGAAATTTTCACGGTGAAACTCAGGATGTTAGTAGTAAAGGCTATTTTGATTGAGATTGCAATCACTATCAAGGGAATCACAACATCAGATGAACAAAGCTTGCCTTCTTCTGAAAAGGACAGCAGTTGTAGAAGCTCCTACAATATTAGTCAGGTAACCTCTCGAAACAATAGGCCCAAGGGCAGCGACCATTTTGAGATCAATTATTGAATAAAGAGAACTAGTCTATGTGTTTCAGTTTCCCTACTATACATAAAATTGCTCAGTAGGTTGTTTGGCTCTTTCCCCATTACAGGGAAATTTACATATCTGCATACAGTTATAACAGCCTGGAATCTGATTTACGAACCCATCAGTGACCCGTCAGTCAAAGAAGCATTTCTTGCATTGTTACCGGTGCCTTGAAATATCTTGTATCAGTCACCAGATCATGATTTACTAATAGGGTTTCAGGAGCTGCAAAATAGCACAACTCTAACTGCATATTAATATTTAATCTGGCATTTTAAGTGCACCTAACAATAGACCCTAGAGCTGCTGACAGAACCCTAATTTGCAAATTTCTGAAGGATTTGAATGTTTCCACTGTGCTTTCCTGTGAAAAAGAGAATAAGAAGAAAGAATGTGAGTGAAACAATTTTTCCACCGCCCCACCCCCTCTCACCCCCACCCCTGACAAATGCTGTAAATTAATGACTTTATTGCTTTCTGATTTTTACTAAAACCTGGCACTTTGCTGTGCTTTTACAACCTCCTATTCTGTGATAAAGCAGCAAAATACATTTCTACATTATATGACATTACAAAGCACTTTTTTTTCCAATAATTAATGTGATGCTTTGAGAACCTCCATTGCTTGACAACTGGGAAAGAAGCTGGTAATGTTAAAATTTCAAATCCATGGAAATTAGGCAGACCATGTCATGATTTCAGTCCATGGCTCTCTGAAACACACCGGTTTTTGCACAACCCTTTCCTGACGTTAATTAGAATGAGACAGTCATTGGTTTCCATGAGTTCTGGACACACATCATAGCATCCTAATTTCTACATGCATACCAGGAGCATGTAATTCAAATATATGGGTATTATTTTAAGATGCAAATGGAAGGAAATCCATAAGATCTCCCTGCCCTTCCACAATGGCTTTGAGTTGAATGTCCCAACTTTGCTAAACATGTGTACAAGGTTCTTTCTTTTCCATCGGCAGTAATTTATGAACGATGTTCCCTACACTACCTGTAATAACAGAATGTTTATTAGTGTGTAAATGAGGGTTATAAATGATGTTGCTTATCTAAGTAGCCAAACACAAAAGGCAACTTATTAGCAAAAGACAAATGGCTCACCAAGTTTGCAATGAGAAGCTATGTTTGTCATGAGACGCCAACCCACCCACCCACCCTCATTTATTTGCACAGGCGACTGCTTTTATAATCCATTTAAAATAATATACTTGCCACTAGGTGGCTGTTTCTGATCTGATCATTTTACCATTTTAATTACATTTTTAATATCCTGGCTACATAAACAAAGATAAATTACAAATGTTGCCCAATCTAGCCGCTAGCTCAGGCACAATCTGTAATAATATTGGCTTCTGTTTTTGCCTCCTCTTAATTAGATTCTGAAATCTAGGCTTTTATCAATCAATAATTTTAATTTCAGAATTGCCTTTTGATCTTACATTTCATGTTTGTTTGCAGAAAATGATCAGTAGGACAAAGCTGATAATTTATGCTGAAACAATCTCTCTGCAGAGTTTCAAGCACATTCCAAAGCCATCAACAGAGGGGGGCAAACCCCACCGTCGAAGCCTGACAGAGGTCTAATTAGCATGCAGATATGTCACCTCATTGGCAATTCAAATTGCTTTTTTTATAATGTACCTCAAATTGTGCTACTCAAACACTGTATTTGATTTCCAAAGCCCCCTGGGCATCCCATAATGTTTCCCTTCATCCCGGGTATGAAGCATTTATTGAACAATCTGCTCTGACTATGGCTATCTTTTCAGTTGTGGGTGTGTAGAAGGGGGAGTGACACCGAAACACTGTAAAACCTGGGACAAGCTTTTCTTCATGTCAGACAGCAACTAGTTCTGCACAACCTGGAGTGCCACACGCTTGTAGGCTTAGCAGTGGGTTGCCTTGTGGAGTTGCCTGCTGCCACTGAGCCTGCTCTGTAGAGGGCTTCATTGCTGTGCCACTCATTTCAAGAAAGGGGGAGGATGTCTACCGAGCACCTATTAATATGCGGCACATAACCACGTCTCTGAATGCCAGCCTTCCATTCTTCATTAAACAAAATGGCTGGATTGCAGTGATGCCCCCCCCCCCACCGCCTCTTCATATGCACGCACAGACATACACACTCACACACAGACACACAGAGATACACATACATACACCTCTCTCTCTCTCTCTCTCTCTCAAAGACACACACACACACTTACTTTCTCTTTTTCTGTTTTGGTATCATGCACACCTTCATGCTTGCCTTTCACATAGCACATCGCTCTTCCTCTTGTGAGTTTTGAGACTCCAAAGTTGCATGCCGATCGCATGATATGCAAGAAGGGTCCTGGCAACATCGGGGCCTTTCTTTTTCTTTTTCTTCTCCCCCCACATCCTTTTTTGTTTTTTTGCCAAGCAGCAACAAGTGGCAGAATCAATGGTGTACAGTTATTCAGCAATGTAATTCATTTCACTGGCTTTGGCATCCAGCCAGATCCGCCATCTGTCTCTTTCTCTCTCTCTCTCTTTCTCTCATTCTCTCTCTCTCTCTTGAATTTGTCCTACATTTCGTAACGTTACGTGCTTGCCATCCTTATTCTGTGCCAGAGATATTGTACAGCTCTCGCCCCCTATTCCAGTGTGGAGTTCTCAGAGTTCGATGCCACTTTGGATACTCCAGTTCAGTGCCAAGAGAAGAAAAGGGTAAGCAAGAAACAAAGGAATAACTGCAGGGGGGAAATTAGTATTCCTGTATATCCGATTGCCTCTGCCTTGTAGGATTGTTTTGATATAAAGCGCTGAGATGGATTCGTCTCACAAGGGAACTTTCCCAGCTTCGTTAGTGTATCTTCATTTTCCTCATCGGATGCTGGCACTCCATGGCACTGCAGAGCTTTGTTGGATACCTGCAGATCCTTGCCACCAGACAACCTCCTGCATTGGAAATTGGGTGACTACGCCAGGATCTTATGCGTGCTTGCTGTTTGAAGCTGCAGAAAAGTGAATAATCAATTAAGTATTGATTTCTTGTAAGATTTGGTAAATTTCAAAGGCAAGACAAAGAGGATGGCTTAAGGAAAGCACTGCAGGGACTTGGCGTAAATTAGACAACTAACAGCAGTGCAGAATAAAATAACACCTCAACTGAATATTTCCTTGGAAGAATTAACACAAGCTATTGGAAGAGGATGGTGGATTTAATCAAGACAGCAGGCACGCTCGACTTTTAAACCGTGAACCTGAAAGAGGAGCTAATTATAACCACCTTTTTTTCTATATGGAGCTAATTTGACTGAATGGATGCAAATGTGTTTTATTTATGGATGAAGAAGCAAGCCTTACAGCATTGACTTTAGCATCATTGTATATGCTAAGCATTCCAGCGTCTCTTAAAAATTAAAAGCTACAGTACACTTTGTATATGGAGGAGGTATTTTTGTGTAAAGCAAAAGGTAACAGTGTAAGAGATTCATCAGAACAATGTACTGTAGCATTTGGAGGGTCTAATGTTAATTTTTGCAGGGTCTTTGTTTGTCTTGATTTAGTATTGTTGCACTTATGCATGCAAAAATGGGTTATATGACAACCAATAAATATGTGACTCAAATTATCAGAATTTTCAATGTCATTTATTAATTGTTCTTCATTTATGCTTTATTCAGTACTAATGTGTGATACAAGAAAGAATAGTTGAATTTGCTAGCTACTATTGTTGTTGTCTTAGTTGTTATGCTTCTTACCAAATGATTATAATGATTTTTCTGAATAATAACCCATACATTTGTGCAAAGAATAAAGAAAATGTTGTGATATTGGGGGCACTGACATTACAATGACCACAGTACTATATTGTGTAGTCAGTGAAAGGCTAGTTGTGGTATTTTGACTCTGAATAATGTTCTTGGTCACTTAACTCCTTTGCCTCTGATAATGGTAAACAAATGTATTTTATATGAATGAAAATACTGCTGTAGATATATCATTCTTTCTATATTCTCATTGACAGACAGTCTAAGCTTTTCATCCCATTTCTAATTGGTTTTCTTCATTCCTTTTTTTAAAAAAAATATTATTTAAATCTCTACAATCTTTCTCATCATCTTTTCCCCCCATATTTTTGTCTTACAAGCGACATTCCTAGAGTAACCACAGGAACCAAGTTACATTAAGCTACAACACAAAGACGATGCAAGAATAATGAATCCTCATTTGCATGAACATTTGTATTCAGATTTGCCAGGCTATAAACTTGGCAGATCAAGCGGAATATTAAGTAGAAGCTTCCATTGTAAATTGTGTATCTTGGAATTGCTGAGTCGGTTTCCCCATTGGTGTGTTATGCGCGTGCTCGTGTGTATCTGAGATGGCAGGTGGAGCCTCATGGATGCTTGATTTCTGAGTGTTTTGGTTCTCTTACTCTTTCAGAATATGATGTCAGCATTTTAGCTAGAGATACAGCATGACATGTGACTAGAGTATTAACTCGGGCGTCTGGGGACCATGTGAAAGAATTCTTTAAGCAAACTTATAAACATGCTTGTGAAAGCAAACCAATCCCTTGTATCAACTGGAGATTTGATTTCAGAGCTTGGCTCAGAGAGAGGCCAAAGCAAAACATATATAATCACCCTTAAACACTGTGTAACATGATATATTATTTTATTAAGGCAGTACGACACTACTAGTTTTGATGCTATTGAGAGCATGAGGTTGAGTCTCTATTCTGGGCCTTAGGCCTTACTTTGCTCTCAGATATTTATTAACTTAGACATATTCCATATTTACTGTCATGGTCAGAAGCAGGCTGTGGCCCTTCACCATTAGAGCCTAGTCAATTAAAATCCCCCTGAGGTAAATTTTAATATGCAAAATACAGCAAATCTGAGTATTGTTAGCAACACTTTGCCATCTGAAAAGTGGGTCCAAACATTATTTTGCTAATTAACAAAGAAGAGAATGCAATATTCTAAACAGTCTTTCATTTAAACTTAATTCCAAGCTTGGTTTTTCCACTGTTCCTTTTTAAAAACCGCAACTATCACAGTCATCCATGTAGCCTTGAGTATAGAAGACAGTTGACAGTAAGAAAAGTGCAGCAGAGAGTAAGAAAAGTGCAGCAGTATCCATAGAGCGATCCTGAATAGCTGCTAATTCTGTTATTTTATTCTGGAAACAGGAGTTTATTAGAGAGAGAGAGAGAGAGAGAGAGAACCAAAGTCACCTTGTAAGTCAAAAGAACATTCTAAAATCTTCAATGGGATAATGCTTTTATGAGGCCAACTGTTAGGTCACAAAACATTATGCAAACTTTTAAAGCCTTCAGAGCTCTGCATCTGTCAAGGTGGTAAACAAAGCAAAAAAGCAAGAAAAGGAGAAAAAACCTGACTCCTGTTCCACCCATCTGCATTTAGTTACAATTTTAAGATGAAAAATGAAAGAAGTTCCCTTATATTCACAATAGGCTCCTCAAGATGTACTAAAATAGTTTCAGGTTGCACTTAAGATTGCACTAAGGGTTGATGGGAATAAAAACCAAAATATGTCTGACTATTCATTTTTAAAATCATCATCATCACCACCACAACCATCTTCATCTGTTATTCAGCACTGTCTCCATTCTCAAGTGAAATATTCAGGTTTTCAGATAAGTGTAAAACAGAAGTAGAAACTAGATATTTTCCATATTATCAAGGGCTGTGATAATTGTACAGGATGAACTGCTTTGATGTGGCAAAACATATTAGGGTGAGATTAATGTGGACTGAAAAATGCCATTAGATTGTCAGAAGAAAACTTTTCAACTATTAGCTTCCCTGGGAAGGAAGGAAGGAAGGAAGGAAGGAGTAATGACTACATAGTGCTATATGCATCCTCAAGCCTTTAGCCTCCAGAAAATATTATACAGCACTCACATGCACACACACACACCTGATCATGTTTCTCCTATTTGTATTGAAGGAATTCTTTCCAAACTAAACTTTCCAAATTCATTCCAACCCTCCAAGCAAAATAGCCAGTCAAGCCATCTCAGAGCTTAGAACTTTTTGAAACTATCATTCCCAGAATCCCTAAAGGATGTTTCTTGGGGAATTCTGTCCATGGAAGTCCCTTTGTGAGCTCTGGATCAGTTAATAGTGTCAGCTACTCCACCTAAGGTAAAGCTATACTACTACTACTACTCCCAGTTCACATCTAGAGAGAGCTTCTGCACAGCACTTGGCTTTTATCCTTGAGTTTAAAAAATGTTTAAAAGCCAACGTGTTAACACCTGGAAATACCACAATTCTCTATTGCTCTTATATATTCCCAGTGACATTTTTTCCAAACTGCTTTAAGCAATATGAACACTTCCGTCTGTACACATTTACTAACTTCTAGGTGTCCATAAAGAATCCCTCATCTCCTCCTAAAAAAATAAGAGGTAACATAAAAGAAAGTTATTTTAGGTTCCAGTTGATCCATCATACTATATGAGAGAAAGGTTTAAAAACCTTTTTGTAAAACAGAAAGCTTGAAGCTAATTTTCTATGGAGTAGCAGTAATTGTTCGTAGAATAGATGCTGCCCAATTATGGTTGGTCCTTATGTGTACTTTGCTTTTGAATGAAGAGCTGGAGTCCTATTCACACCCACATTTTTGTGATCCATAAGATATTCATTGCTGTTAAATAGGGATGCACTGTTCCCAAACTGCATGTGATATCACAATAGCATTACAACCTAATCCATTCTGTTTTGAATGATGTAAAAAGTCTAGTGTTAGCTAATTATTTTATACAGATCAGACATACTTACTTATTTGCTTAGTTGTCTGAGTAAGATTGTCCTCCAAGCGTGGTGTCCTGGTGGTGGGTCTGTAGGAGCCCTATTCTTGACCCACATGTTCTCCTGCAGGGAGGGCATCGGTTTCCAGGTAGGAGGTGGTCCTGGTCGGGGTTGGCTTGAATTGCCTTCCTCTTGGCACATTTCTCTCTTTCACCTTCCATTAGTACCTCTTCAAATTCTACAGCACTGCTGGTCACAGCTGACCTCCAGCTGGAGCACTCAAAGTCCAGGGCTACCCAATTCTCGGTGTCTATTGCACAGTTTTTAAGGTTGGATTTGAGCCCATCTTTAAATCTCTTTTCCTGTCCACCAACATTCCATTTTCCGTTCTTGAGTTCGGAGAAGAGCAACTGCTTTGGGAGATGGTGATTGGGCATTCGGACAATGTGGCCGGTCCAGCGGAGTTGATGGTGGAGGACCATCACTTCAGTGTTGGTGGTTTTTGCTTCTTCCAGCATGCTGACATTTGTCCGCCTGTCTTCCCAAGAGATTTGAAGGATCTTTTTGAGGAAATGCTGATGGAATCATTCCAGGAGTTGCATGTGACATCTGTAGATAGTCCACGTTTCACAGGCATATAGTTGGGAGGAGAATAGCTTTATAAACAAGCACGTTGGTATCCCTACAGATGTCCCGGTCCTCAAACACGCTGCTTCGTTCAGAAAAATGCTTCACTCACAGAGCTCAGACGTTATTGTATTTTAGTGTCAATGTTGACTTTTGTGGAAAGGTGGCTGCCAAGGTACTGGAAATGGTCAACATTTCCTAATGTTACTCTATTAAGTTGTATTTCTGGCGTTGCAGATGGATTGGCTGGTGCCTGCTGGAAGAGCACTTTGGTTTTCTCGATATTAAATGACAGGCCGAGTTTCTCGTATGCTTCTGCCACTAAATATATAGGAATATCTTCAAACTAATAATTTCTACTTCAGGGTGTGTATGTCTGTGTGTGGACTACCTCTGTTGTTGGAAACATCTATAATGAGAGTTTTGAGAGTCTGGGTGTTTATAAACAAAGTATGGGACACAGACTTGGTTATACTTAAAGATGATGAACTAAAAACAAAAGGCATGTATTAACCACCAGTTCCATTGATATCTATCCCATTGGAGCTACCCTAAGCGTGACTAAATTGGGATCCAAATAACTGTTTGGTTCCAGCTTGTTGGTAATAATTGTTGGGCTTCTATAGGTACATATAAAACGTATCAAAAGTAATAGATAAGAAAAGTGTTAGAAAAACATATCTGAGAATACATTGTGATTGGCTATCCTGCAGAAAGGCAAAGCAATGTATCACCACTGGTGCAAAAGTGGCCAATGTCATCAGCCGCTCATATATGAAAAGTGGCAGTGCAGTCTGTATCAGAGAATGGAAAGTTATTCCATGGAATGTTAATCATCATGTGTATACATATAGTGGTATCACAGAAGTTGTTATGTTTTAAAACATTTCTTTTCCTTTTGTGTCTCATCCATATAGTTTTCATTCCTTCTGTATGCGTTAGACATCTTTTAGTATAAGTATATAGGAATAAGTAGATCTGTGGCAACGTCAAGGATAATCAATTGTTTAAGCATGGCATAGTTTTTGACACCCAGATGATTTCCTCATCTTGCTCTCTATTAAAGGTGATAAAATTATATCTTTCCTTCTTCATTACTTTGGATACAATTCAAAGCCTAGGGGCACTTCTATATAGGCCCTATATCTCAGGATCTGATCCCATGTTTTTGCTTTAAACTAGGTTATATAAGTCCTCACTGATAAATACTCTTATATAGACAGAAAACCTGGGATCAGATCCTGGGATATAGGGACTGTCTGAGGTTCCTTCCACGTAGCTGAATAAAATCCCACATTATCTGCTTTGAACTGGGATATATGTGGACTCAGATATTCCAGTTCAAAGCAGATATTGTGGGTTATTCTGCCTTGATATTCTGGGTTATATGGCAGTGTGGGACGGCCCTGGAAGGGCCCATGGTCAGAATAACTGGTTAAATATATTTCATAAATTTGGTTCCCACTTGTTGGATTTTTGTACCTCCAAACTTCCAGATATCTCAAAATCTGCTCTGAATTGCTGGAGAACTATTCCCTGTAGAACCATCCAAAGATCTGCAAGAAAAAAAGGAAGAAAGTTGTCTTGGCATTTTAGCACCAGCACAACACTGATTTTATATCATAGTCCCTGAAATCAATTGGACTGAACTTGTTTATGCCTTGCTTAACATTTCCAATGTGAATTTAATCAATTGACTTAATCTGGATCCAATCTGAAAGATTCTGACCCCTTCCACACTGCCCCTATATTCCAGGATCAGATTCCATATTATCTGTTTACCTCAAATTATCTGGCAGTGTATATTTATACAATCCAGTTTAATCTTGGGATGTAGGGCAGTGTAGAAGGGGCCTCTGTTGGCACTGAAGGAACTATGGCCAGTATTCTACATTGGCTACTTGGTTAACTATAAAAGTTCTATCCATGACTGTTTTCTATTTATGTCCATTACTTAGTCATATATGTGATAGTGTTGTCATGATAATAACTCCTCCCCACTAATTTTACCAAGTATCGTTTGAATGAAGAGAAGGAGATCCATTAAGCAATTGGAGTGCATATGAATGAGATTTCCACCAGGTTGAGGATAGTTTGAGTATACTTTAAGAGAAGCATGTGTATACTTAACTAAGTACAGGTTGAGCATCTGCAATTCTGAAATAAAAAATATTTCAAAATCAAAATTGTCTGTATCGGAGGCTGAGATAAGAGACTACTTTGCTTTCTGATGGGACAGGGACTATTGTTTCATGCACAAAAATATTTTAAAAATTGATTAAAATTACCTTCAGGCTATGTGTGTATAAGGTGTATATGAAACATAAATGAATTTCATGTTTAGATGGGTTTCATCTCTAAGATATTTCATTATGTACATATATACAAATACAGGTATTTAAAAATCTGAAAAAAATCCAAAATATTTTTAGACCAAAGCATTTTGGGCATGGGATATTCAACCTGTAGCTGGTGTAGGATAATGGCCAATGTTCTTACAATTTTTGCACTTGTATGGGAACTCACAGTATAATCCATGTAAATATGCCATTCTTGTTGTTTTAATGTTCTTCAAAATTGCAATTTGCAAAATTTAGAACTTGGATTGCATACACTGTGTGAAATAAGCATACATTCAGAATAACATTAATAATACTTTGGATAGTGGTAATACTATCAGATATGTGGTAGAAATAGTAACAACAGCATCCTTACATATCATATACTATATGCTGGCATTTAAGAACCTTAAAGTGTTATTTTTAAAAGTCTTCATCGAGATTTCAAAGCATGTATTCAGAGGTATGGTAAAATCAATACTGTATCATGTTACCTTTAAATGTGCAAATTTTGAAATATTTCAGAACCTTTTCATATATAAAACTGTGCCTTCTTTGAACTAATTTCATATCAAGCTCTCGTAGGGCCCTTCCACACAGCCCTATATCTCAGAATATCAAGGCAGAAAATCCAACATTATCTGAGTGTGAACTCAGATAACCCAGTTCAAAGCAGATATTGTGGGGTTTTCTGCTTTGGTATTCTGGGATAAGGCTCTGTGTGGAAGGGCCCCAAGAATGTATTCATTAGTATTGGCAGGAATCAGCTGATATATTAGCATATACATAGTATAACTAAACAGCATGTACCAATGACATTTCATTAAAAAGAAACATATTTCTTGAAGTCTTAGGGATGCATCCAGCATGTTAAAAAATATTTTCATCTCATGTCTTCATCTTATCAAACCTCCATATTTTGTTTGAAACATTCAAGGGCTACCAAATTCCAAAATTTCATATTTCATATTTTTATGCATTAAATGCAAAAAGAAAGTTTAAGCTTGCTTATTTGGATGGAAACAGTTGTTAACAGTATTTCAGGTTTGCTACAAATTTTGCACATTAAACTCCACTCCTGGAGAGTTTCACTTACTAATTATAAGATACCACAATCTGCTCTGTGGTCATGACTATGAATGTAGGATATAACTAAGTCAATAACTATCTGAGCGCCCTTCCACACATCCCTATATCCCAGAATTTCAAGGCAGAAAATCTCACATTATCTGAGTGTGGACTTGGGGCCCGTCCATACAGTACCTTTATTGTGGCAACTCCCACAATAAAGAATGGGCTATTCAGACAATGTTATGGGCAGTCCCAACTTAATTTGCTACAAACCAGGACAACCCTAGTTTGTAGCGAATTAAGTAGATAATGGATTTATTCCTCACCTTCTTGGAAGACGTGGGATAAATCCACTATTTCCGGTGTCTGGACTGCAGTCCAGACACCATTCCCACAGTTTTCTGGACTAAATTAGTCTGGAAAACTGTGGGAATACCTACCCCCCCCCTCCCCCAAAGCCCCCAAATCCCATTTGAAAAATAAAATGAACTTACCTGGCCTCCAGTACACTCTCGGAGCAGCTCTCCTGGCACGTAGAAATGACGTGCCAGGAGAGTGGAGGGGGAGGAGAAAAATCTCCCTCTCCCCTGCTCCTGGCACATCATTTCTACATGCCAAGAGAGCTGCTGGGAAGGGGGTAGGGCCTCCAGATGTTATCATGGGCCAGTCTCATGAGAGCATCTGGACACCCACCCCAGAAAGCACGAGCTTCTGAACAGGCCCCCCAGGAAAATCCACATTTTTAAAACACAGATTCTCCTGGGATAAAGGCCTGCCTGGATCCGCCCTAAGATAACTCAGTTCAAAGCAGATATTGTGAGATTTTCCTTGATATTCTAGGATATAGGGCTGTGTGGAAGGGCTCTGAAAATAAAATGAAGGCTTCTGATAGAAACAGAAGTCATGATTTCAAGAGTGTCAAAACTAGTAAGGGATAATGGTATTTTTGCAGGGCTTTCAATTAACTTTTACTACTATGTTAAAAACTAATGATAGCAGATGACTTCCCAGTCAGTGGGAAATCAATTTGCTCCAGATTTTATTCCACACTTTAAAAATCCATCTAAGGCCCCTTCCAAACAGCTGAATAAAATCCCGCATTATCTATATTGAACTGGGATATATGGCAGTGTGGACTCAGATAAGTTCAAAGCAAATACTGTGGAATTTTCTGTCTTGATATTCTGGGATATGTGGCTGTGTGGAAGGGCCCTAGGATACCAAAGCTATTTGTGGGATAGGATTCAGTCTCCTAGCGGATAGTTCATTTTAAATTGGGATGAAAACTTAACAGAGGCCCCTTTCACACAGCTGTATAAAATCCACATTGAACTTGATTATATGGCAGTGTGAATTCAGATAATCCATTTAAAAGCAGATATTGTGGATTATCTAACTTGATATTCTGGGTTATATGGCTGTGTGTAAGGATCCAGGGATTCATCATCCCACTAATAAAAAAAAGTTTCAGTTGCTACAGCTTAAAATGAAAGCTTATGTATTCATTGAGATATAGTGTCTCCTGGACCATGATGAAATTAGTAAGAATGCTGATGATCTTAAGCAGTAGCTGTGTTAAAACAATGCAAGCATCCATAGGAATCTATATGTGCATGTGTGTGCACGAGCCTTCATACCTCTCTCATAAAATCTGATCAAGTGTGGGGTGTTTCTTACATTTCTCACAGATTCATAATTTATGGTGTAACCAGAGGTGATTCATACCGCAAGCAAGTGGCCCTAGACCGCAGAAAATAAATCTAATAGCCTTTCAGCTATTACTAATTTAAGACCTTTCCTCCTTTCAGTGAAGCAAGCACAATTCCCTTCCTCCTCTCTCAGCACCAAGCCTTGCTCTTTGACACGTCAGGATCTTTCTACAGTGATAGCACAACCCATACTGAAACAGTACAGATGATTGAAATCTCCTTATGCTGCCCCCTGAAAGATGCTTTTGAGTTACCAATGACTTTCAGTGGGATCAGGGTACTGTTATTCCTATAATTGTCTTTTAAATATTTTTCAAATGTTTATGGTGCTATTGTAATATAATAGCTTATTTAACCATTTTTTTTTGGGGGGGGGGCTGTTACAATCTTTCCTTTTCTTAAGTGGGACTTTGTTTTAAGCTACAATGTGAGGCAACTTGGACCCCACATTGGGAGAAAGTGGTGCCATGATACAAATAAAATTAAAATAAACTTGTGATGTGACATAATATTGATGCACGAAAGTAAGACAAACAAAAAAAGTAGGGTTTTGACCTAATGATGCCTCATTTGCTTTGCTGTTGTGTGCAAGCATTTGACCACTTTTCAGTGTGTTTCACAGGTGATGTCAAGCAGCCCTCCTACTATACCATGCATGGCAAATCTTTATACATAGCTCTCTTTAATAAATATAAATACAATAGCATAAATCTTATTTTTAACCAGATAGACTCACTGACAAAACAGATTTTGTCTGTATATTGAGTTGCCTTTCAACCGTTGATTTAAGAAGTTCGTGCTACTTGGAACTAACATATGAAAAATCAAGAGTTATTTCTCCAGTGTTCCTCAGCTACTTGTCCTTTTCCAGGACTAGTTCTTCTCATACTTGGTTTTCTTGTTAAGTGTTACATAAACCAATCATTTGTTGTTGCTTTCAGGTCATTTTAGACATATGATAACTTTAGAGTCTTGTAATGGGATTTTCTTCGTTAGATTTATTCAGAAGGGGTCTGACTCTGAGGCTGGGAGAATGTGACTTGCCCAAAGATACCCAGTTGGTTTCCATGGCCAGGCAGGAATTCAAATCCTGGTCTTCAATGTCCAACTTCACGCTGATGCTTTTCCTCATTATTAATCATCTATGAAACCTAGTTTTCTGAGTCTCACCCACATTCTCATATGATTTTAGTTCATATTAGATTTCAAGATTTTGTTTTATCTTCCCATATGAAAATGCATATGCAACTCATATTGATGGTATCTTCCCCACAGAAAAATAAGTACATGTTGTCTCTGTTACAGTTTAAAACTATGTTGATTTTTTTAAATTTCTCCTTTGCATTCATTTACTTGCTACTTGTTAATTCAGTGTTTGGTCCATTGATAATCCTACCATATAGTTAAAGCAAACCCTTTCTGAAGAAATCTTCCCAAGAAACCCCTATTAACAACCTCACCACATGAGGCTTTTTAAGCATCCTAGGACACTTCCCCACCAGTCTAGTGATGGATGGGCATGCTGCCCATACAACAATGTCACTAGACTTCCAACAGAGGGCACATCCACACCCACACCCAGAGTGGAGGCATTGTACAATGCTTCTCTTGCAACATGGGAGGCTGCATGGATCCGCTTGACTTCAGTGAGCCAGCACGGATCTGCACAATCTCAACAATACTTCCCCCATGAGGAATTGGTGCACGGGACAACAGATTCACCCCTACTGACAAAACAAGACTCTTTACCTGGCTAATATGATAAGCACATGGCAGTTTTTAAATTTTGGAGATATTGTTTTAAAAATCAGAATATTCTCATCAAATTACAGACAGATAATTTCAGGAAATTTCAACCTAGACAACATAAAAGCATGCTATTCCCAAAAATACAAAATACAGTTTTTAGAAGCATGTACACTTACTTGAGGGATCCGTCTTACCAGTTCATGCTGTTTTTGTCTTGGAACTGTCTCTCTGTTACTGGGGCACTTTCTAGAGCTGCAAGAGTAAGTCAAAGAATTACAGTTTTGGAGAAGAACTGCACTAAATAAGAGTCCATTAAAGAAGCAGTGTTAGGTGGTCAAAGTACTTCACTAAAAAACAGCACAGTGGGCACTGTGCAGGCAGATGGGCTAAGAAACAGAACACAGCTAAATCAAAGTACAGCATCTCTCAACAGGTAAACATGGTTCCTATTTACTAAAGCCTCAAAGTGCCTCTAGGTTCAGATCTGACATACAGTTGTACTGAATAGTGCAACAAAGACAGATATAATGATCAGAGCTCAAGACTTTCACTAAAAGACAACTGATGGATACTGATAGGCACTGGAAGACCACATTCTTTGACAGAGGCAGAGAAGCAGGCACATTGACAACAGCATCAAGCAGTTGAGTACAATTGAGATATATTTCTAGGCTGGCATAGCCCCTCCCCCTTTATCTTTTGAAGACTCCATGGTAGACCCCCAAATATCATATCCACCTAGCTATCTAATGGTATTATACTTCTAAGCAATTCCATTGCTTGATCTAGCATTAGAAAGGTCTATCTTGTGGGATCATTTTTCCTCCACCTTACCTCTACAATGATTGCCTACCCAACTGTTTGCTTTGCTTGTTTAAATGCTCATCGTCATCATGCTTTATGAGTAAAACTAATGTTCTGCCTGGTATACCAGAATATTGTAAACTGCATATGCAGAAAGACAGATCAAACATAGAAAGCACATAGATGCCATACAACCACTAGAGACAGTGAAAGATGGTTGAAGGGAAAGCTAGTGCACCCATGATATTCACGCACACATGTGGACTGCCTCTCACCTTGGAGACAATCCAAATTCTGCCTAAAGATCCCCCCCCCCCCCCGGGAAAGCCACATTAACTCAGAGGAAAAACCACAGAGCTGATTGACCACCATACTGATCTAAGCGGTCAGTGTAGATGTGCCCTAGAAATTCAGACTTCAAAAATAAGTATGGATAACCATGTAAGGGAGGAGAGAAGTTGAGGTTTGCTCATTGACAGTTCTAACATGCAATACTGAGCAAAAAAGTATACCTCACCAGTAGTCTTCAATTATAGTGCTTATAGAGAATAATTATGTGAGATCATTGAAGTTATATAATCAATTGTTTCTTGCATCCCTTGATATAGCACTTAGTAACAAATTGCCAAAAGATGTGGTGCAGATTTGGATGTTAGCTTGTGATTGTCTGATCTCAGTCTCATTCGCTAATTTCCCATTCCATTATTATTGTTACCTGTTCTGGGGTGGTCTGTCAGATGCCAGGTGGAGGGAGAGGGATGGGGGGAGTACAGGTCACCTGAGTGACCTGTACTCCAGCAGTTGACATCAGTGGCCCAAAGGGACAGGTAACTGGGTGGTTACAGCTGACAACAACCAGAGCAGGAGGGAGGTGATATCCCTTAGGGCCTTTGATCAGTGGCACCAAGCTCTCTTTGGCACGGCTAGGCAATGGAGATTCCCTGCTGCATCCGAGGTGGCCCAGGGAGTCCCAATTGGGCCACCAAGCAAACTAGATTCTATCTCCACAATCACTCTGCTATTCCGCTCCAAAACCAAACCAGGCTGCTATCATCCAATCTAGATTTGGCCTCAATTTAGCTGCTTTGTTCGAGGTTTTGAATGAACCAATTACAACATCCTAATGTAAAATGTAATTGCATTAATATGATGATACGTTGAATATGACACTCTAACTATAATGTCATGTACTGTCAGTAAGCTGTTTGCATTCAACAGTTTGCACATTTTCTCAGATACTTAAGAACACAATGTACAGTTACTGTAATGGCTAACATCTAGACATATTAAGGGCAGAAACAATCAAGTGATTAAAGATCAAAAGATATATGTGTAGTTTGTCTCCTAATACCATCTAATGTCTTCACCCTCTCTTTGTTGTATTCCTTCAAGCCAGTTTCAACTCGTGGTTGACCTAAGGTGCACTTATCAAAGATATTTTTGGCAAGATTCATTCAGATGGAGTTATTCTTTGGCTTTCTCTGATGGTGAGAATGTGATTTGTCCAAGGTCAACCAGAAGATTGCCATGCCTGAATGGTAATTCAAATGCATAATCATTGTGCAATACTCCAGGATTATAGTGCAACACTCAAACCACTATACTACATTGGGTTCTTCTGCTTTTTAAAATGTATTCTTCAGCAAATTTGAATTTATTTATTTACAATCCATGTATTCTAAAATAAACATGATGAGAATAACAATGATGGTGATGACAATTACGCTAACTTCATGCTGTTTTAGAATGGATCAATTCAGCAGATCTACTTACAATCTATGGCAGATTCAGAGAAGCAGCAGATGACAGAAGGAAATGGTGGCAACAACAACACAGCAAAGAGATGTGTGATTATTTTCAATTATTGTATGTGTATGTTGTCTAACAACAGAAAAGGTAGAAGGACTTTAAAAAGAAAGGAGATGTTATGCTAAGGCATTCTGGGACAAAGGAATTTGGGGAAAATGGGTGGAGCTACTTTAGGGAGCAAGAAACTTTTGGATAGCTATAGCTGGTGGAGCTTGATAAGCAAATGTCACGGGACAAGACGGCCATTATATAAATGCAAAGAGATAAAAATGGAAAAAGGAATAGAGAGATTTGAAGATAAGGATAAGAAGCTTACACAGGATCCTAGGGCAGTTTAAGAATTAAGAACAATAAAAACAAACAAAATAACGATGCAAGTCCAAAAAGCTCTGAAAACATGTACCTTTTATTTGTTTTGGAAAACACATGGTAAGCTATTAAATAAAGCCATCAGCATTTGAAAAGCAGATAAAATACTTATGAAGCACAGCAATGTCGGTGCTTTGTCTGGCTGTGGTGTAGTAATTTAGTACTATTTCATATGTTGTTGCTCAAATGCAATCAATATGCTATTGCTCAAATGCTCCTTGGATTCCACCTTCCAAAATTTCCAAAAAGTCTTGGCTAGTGCACTTGCTGGTTTGGAAATTCTGGGCTCAACAGTACAGGCCCTGGTATTTTGACTCCGATAGTGAGACCTGATTTCTTGAAAATGAAGGTAATTCAGACTGTTCAGTATTTTAAAATAGGGATGTGCTTCAAAGGCTCCAATAGATTTTTTTAAAGAAACCCTCCAAATTATTGTTGTTTAAATGCAGAGATCATGAGCAGTGCTAAATCTGGGAGAAGAAAACCCCGTTCAAGTTGCTTTTTACATCATTAGAGAATTTTTGGACAGAGTGGTGCAAAAAAGGGATACTGCTACTTCTTCCTGGGGTGTAAAGAGGGAAGGTTCATGTTTTCCCTAAAGGAAGGGACTGGAGAAGAACTGGCCTGAGCACCATCCTGTTTAACAGGGAAAGAGGAGGGGTCTAGTGCAAATAAAAAGAGAAAAAAAATCCCTTTTTATCACTCTCTCGTTTAGAAAAGAAACCACAGGTGGGATTCATGAAAGCTTACAGAAGTCAAGAGAGGTCAAAAACCAATTTTCTCACTTGTTGAAAACACCCTACTGATTCTTTGAAGGGATTTTTTTCTTTCTTTTTTCCTTTTTGGTATTCTTGGCCAGAGAAGCAGCTTAATAGAGTCATATGACTGTATTGAATGAATATATATATATATATATATATATATATATATAGACACACACACACGCACACGTACATACGTGAGAGAAATGCTTCCTCTCAATCTGTTTTGCTCCTAGATGTAGTCCATCTTGATTTTAAAATGGATGTATACAGTCATCAGCTATTTGGATCTCTTTTCGTTCCCTAATGAGACTCGTCTTACTAATTAGAGTTTTAGTCATGTCTTCTGCCTACTACACTATATTAGGATATCATTGTTGGCAGGATTCTGGAGCTTCAGTCCAAAAACCTAATTTTTGCAAGCTCTGTATATTAGCCAATCCAGGCAGTGCAGACTTTCACGTATCTTCAGAATGTCCTTGACTATACATCAATATTTGTGTGCTAGTCTTCTGTATATAAATATATATTTTTTTAAAAAAATGGATTTTTGCCTTACTGCTTGTCCACACAGTCCACAAAGAGTTAAATGATCCACTTTTTAAAATTAAAGTATTAGATTGGCAGTTTATATATTTATGCATCTATTTCATATTTCTTGCAAATGGATCACACGTTTGTTTTACCTTCTTTGTATCCTTTTGTATATGTTTGCTCACCTACAAAACTCACAAAGTATTAAGTGATCCATTTTTAAAACTTAAATCATTATTTGATTAATATATTTATCCATTTATTTCAGTTTGTTGTAAAGTTATAACACATTTCTTTTACATTTGACAGTGACAGACTTTGTATTTCTAGGTGTAAAGATTACTGCAGACACAGACTGCAGCCAGGAAATTAGAAGACATTTACTTCTTGGGAGGAGAGCAACGACCAGCCTCAATAAGATAGAATTCAGCTAGCCATCTAAAAGATTATAGCCAACCAATCATTCCTATGTGTGTACATTGGGAACTGGAAGCAACATTACTTCAGAATCTTGGGATTGGGGCCTGACAAATGATCTCTAACTAACTATTTATTCTGGATTGCTAAAATGAGAAGATGTGAAGTGTAGTGCTTCAATCACCTACTGAATACAAATCTATGGAGGTGAAGGATGTAATTACAACATGCACATAAAGAAAAGATATTGGTATTCAAAAGTAAAACTCAGCAAAGGTGCCCACCTTACCTTGAGAATGAATGAAAGACAGCTGCTGGCCTCTGTTACTCCCTCTGCAAAAACCAGGAAGACAATAAAATACTGTGGCTTGCCTCTGAAGAGAGTGGATCTGGGGAAAAGAAGCTGCAAAAAAGCAGAAGGAATGTGGGGGCTGTGGACTTCTTCTTTGAGTTACAAGGAAATTGCTATGATGGGGTTACCAGATCTTAAAGCCTGGCTTACAGACACACGGCTTGAAGCTTCCAGTCCTCATGGGAAAAGGGAGGGATCTCAGGATGAAAATACTGCATAGGAAAGTATATGGTCATGTATTCTTCCTTTGTAAAACTTGGTGTTTTAATTTCCATGTTTTCCTCTGGGCCTGATTAAAGCACAAAGTCTTATGCCTAAGGGCATCACCAGAGGTGCCCTGGTAACATCAGCTCTGTAGAAGAATCAGGATACCCATCCACCATGATATCTTAAGGAGTTGTCACTGTTTGCAGGTTTTAAAACCTTGGTTGCTTAGGACTTGTGTGGCAGCTTGCCTGTCGCTTTTCCTGGTTCCAGAGTTGGGTTGATATACTGAGAAGTATAAACAAAGGGAGTCTTATAGAAAACTGGGAACTGAACCCCTGTACAAAAAGTCATACAATCCAGCAAAGAAAAATTGACTCTGCTTCTTTCTCTTCATTTATTTTATTTGTGTTGTGCATAGGACTCTAAACTTAATGGTCTCCCCGACTCCCAGGCCTCTTGTCTTGCAACTATCCACCAAGGTTCTTTTTCTGAGTTACCTGGGTACCACAGAACACATCCTGCAGCTACTTGCACCAGAGCATTTCCTAATAGCCTATCTGGAGGCTCTCCAAACCTAACATAAAGGCTCATGTTCATAGCAAGAGTAACTAGGTTATTTGACTACCAATGAATGTAGTGATAATACTATAACCAAAAGGAAAACAAATTAAGAAAAATCCTTCTTGATTGTCTTACTATAGGATTTTCAAAGTAGAAAGAAATTGTTACTTCTGCCTTCTTCTGTACTACACTACCATAAGTTGGCTAATGTGCCATTGCCATTGTTTCAAAAAATGGTAGTTTTTTTTAAAAAAAAAACCTGCTCAACTTTAATAACTGTTATTAGTATCCAATTATTAATTGTTGAGCTGTTAGTCTCATAATAGCAATAAGCAGAAAACAATGGAGATAAATACAAATCTGTTCCTTATCTCAACCTTTAGCTATGGATGACCATGAACATTTCCAACTGTAACATTTTAATAATGTGAAATGTGAGGCATATGGAAATATGCTGTGATGTTTAGGCAGCTGACATTTAGACAATATTTATATTCATGTTTCAAGTAGCCAATCCTCTCTCCACTGTGTAAAACTGACTTAGCAGTCTTGTGAACTGAAAATATATATGGACAAAGAGCTTAAAATGTTTCCACTTCCTTGTAAATCCTTAATCAGATCCTGTGATTCTGCTTTGTTTCTTCCTTCAAATATTTCCAGTCTGCTTACAATGGCAAAGCCCAATTGTATGTCATTTATTGCATAACAAAACATTGTCTTATAATAAAACTGTCAAGATCAAACAGATAAACTATTATAGTTTATTTTATAATTTCGGAAATTACCAGAATACTATTGGAAGTACATATTCCAAGTTAGTGCAGACTTTTTTCCCCTTACTTAACTAATGAACTTTGGGCAAGTTCTATTTTTTTTAACAGAAGTCTCACCCAATGCCACAAAAATGAGCTGGAAGAAAAAGAATTGAAGCATTAAAAATTGAGAAACCTTAACTTGTGATCCACCATATGTTGTCTACAGGCTTCCTTGCAGAAATTTCTGATCAGGAAATATATCCTACAAGTCCTAAATACAAATCTGGAAAAGAGGTCATCTGGGAAGCACAGATTCTCATAAAAAAAGAATAAGAACATTGGGGTCATTTTCCCACCATATGATCTACTTTCAAAGCCTACCGCTCATTTTCTAGCTTCTGGATTTTATATTCTTTGGTGTTTCATGGCAATTAATCTTCCATGTCATATTTTAAAGAGGATTCCTTGTCTTAAACAAATGACAAAGTTACCAGATTTTGTTCTTTGCCAGCATAGACTAAAAATTTCCTATAATACAAATTCATTATATAGCAGAATATGAAATCTAAAATACCAATTTGAACTAATAAATTATCATTAAACTATGCTGTTTATTGTATCTACCCTTTAAATATTAATATATAATCAATTTTCAAAGGTTCATTTTTAACTTAGTTTTTTATTCCATTTTCACTGATGTTACCATAATGAAAGCTTGTTGGATGTACATTATAATTTCCATTTCCTACATGTAAGTGTTGGAATAAGTTGGCTTCTCGTGGAAAAGAGAGTGCTCATGGAATCTCAGCACAATTTGTGCAAGTTGTTTTGGTTTTTGTTCATGTTGCAAATGAAATCTTGTTGGTTAACTGTTGATTGACTGAAAAGAAAGATGGAGAAATGATGTCACTTAAGGTGCATCTACACTAGAATTAATACAGTTTATTAATTTAACTGCCATGGCTCAATGCTATGGAATATTGGGATTTTTAGTTTGGTAAGGCACAGCACACTGTAGCAGAGAAAGTGAATACTTTGTTAAATTATGTGGTTCAATAGTGTAAATTTTACTGGGATGCTGGAAGATGATTAGTTTTCACTGAATATTTGTCTTCCATACCACGACTATTGCAGAAAACACACCAAGAGAGCGAGATGTAGAAGCAAAAAATCTCCACATCCAAGAGATCTGACACATGCTCAGGTATCCTCTTTTCCTGAAAAAGTAAACAGACTGAGTGAAAGACTTCAAAGAAAGTGAGCTCATCATCTCCATCTAGACTTTTTTTATAATGGTAACAATAGCTAATGAGCACAAATTCCTTATATTCAAACCAATCCCCTCACTTCCACCATATTATCTCTCTAATCTCTTATCCTGATATATTCCTTCATGTGACATTTGCTTCACCAACTCCATGACATTTCACAGTGCAAGAGACTCAACTATTAGTTTAGATTATCCAATGTCTCCTGGGATCTGCTAGCAATAGGGGGACTGACATCTTCTTCCCCCAACATTTTACATCTGGCCCATTGCTCCTTCCTTCTTACTTACACATACATGTACACACAAGCACCATCATCTCATGCCACATTCTTTCATCATAGCACACGTTTCTTTCTCAGAAAGATAAATATGATTCTCACTCGTGCGCTCACACATACCTTATTTGTGGTTCTACATGCACAGATGCACACACATACAAATCATTATGATACACACAACATTTTCAAGCTTCAGGCTCTTCAGTTAATTCATATAGATCTGTTGTAGAGGTGGGCTCTTTCATCCCTATTCAGACCCATTGGGCTGGGGATGTCAACTTCGTAACTTAGCATGATATAATAGAAATAAAGAAAAGGATCTTTCTTTAGTTCAGTCCAGTAGTGAAAAGATCATGCTTTCTCCCTGTTATTGCTAGGGAAAAGATTGAAATGTCTTTATAGTCTGGGTGAAGAGCAGAGAAGTTCCAGTACTCACTTCTAAGAAGGGAATAAGGCTGGGACCCCCTTCTGTAGTAACAGGAATCCAGAGAGTTCTCAGCATGAAATAATTTACAAATTTATTTACAATTTATTTACAATTTATTTACAAATTCGAGCACATCGTAGAAACCTGAGGCTCCCTGGTCTGTTTTGAAGAGGCAGTCTGGCAGGATGGATCACTTTAATAAAAATGAAGGCACACTGTGGATAGCATCATTGTTCTCCTGTCTTACCTGATCCCTGGCCAACATGACATGAAGCAGTTACCTAAGTGAAGCTAAAAGAGATTTTGGTTTCTTCAGCTCCAGAGAATCCCACATGTATAGCAATTCTCTGGAACATAATAAATATGTTGGAAGCAAAGTGGCTTATAATAATTTTAGCAGGAATCATCATCATTTTTTTTTCTTTTTTAGAAATCCCATTTGTTCTTTTATGAAATTCATCACCTCTGGGAAAAGATAACAACTGTGGTTCCATAAATGAAAAGATGATAGTGGTGGTGATGGTGATCATAATCATGCTAGTGATTTTTTCAGTAGTGATAGATATTCTGAGATCAAACCCATACAGTCTGACAAAATCCAAATGAAATTGGTATAGATAAAACCCCAGTAGTACAATTATAGAATAGAGATACTATTTGTCACAAAACTCATTATCTATCAAACCTCACTGATTTCTAGGGGTTATATACACTTGCAAAAAGTCTCTGACTCATCCTGAATAGAAGGCTGATTGTTCCCATGACACATGGGGCCATTTTCCCACCTTCTTGCTGGTTGTACAGGCACCTCATTATGACATCAGCAGAGGCACCTGTGATGGCCAGGACCTCTGTGCCAAGGTAGTATCAGCAGCAGTGGCAATGTGAAGAAGATAAGCACCACTTCAGAGAGCAATGTACTCCTGGTCTGCATGATCAACAGTTCCAGGGCTGTTCCAGGGCATATTTATACAGGGCTAAACTGCAATGTAGATGAATCCCTAGACTCATCTACATTGGCAGCCTTACTGCCAATAATTATTTATTTATTTATTTATTTATTTATTTATTTATACCCAGCCCCCTCGGAGGAGGGGACTCAGAGTGGCTTACAACAGTGTAAATAACACAAAAATAATCAACATAAAACAACAATAATAAAACAATAAACCAATAAGCAATTTAAATAAAATCAACAATCCATAAAAACAAAAAAGTAGACCAAACATATTAAATTAACAACAGACATCATACCAGAGTTATATGGGATAAAACAACTAAAACATCTCCATCACTGTTCAGGTTAGTGAGACCAAGGTCCAGTTTAGAAAGTGTAGTCCAATTAGATTATCTGGCCATTGGCATAGTTATGTTTAACCATTATCAAAGCCCTGTTTACATAAGCAAGGTTTTCATTTCCTTCCAGAATATTGAAAGTGTGGAGGCTCACCTAATTTCCCTGGGAGGGCGTTCCAAATCTGGGAGGCCACTACTGAGAAGGCCCTCTCCCTTGTCTCCACCAACCTTGCTTGCAATAGAGATGGGACCGTGAGAAGGGCCTCCCTGGCCAATCACAGGGCCTGGACAGATTCATAGAGGGAGATGGGGTCATGTAAATAGGCTGGACCAGAACCTTTTAGGGCTTTGTAGGTAATAACCTGCATTTTGAATTGGGGTAACCAATGGAGCTGCTTAAGGAGTGGGGGTGGCATGCTCCCTATTATTTGCTCCACTCAGCAACCTCGCCACAGCTCTTTGTACCAGTTGAAGTTTCCAGACTGTCTTCAAAGGCAGCCCCACCTAGAGGGCATTGCAGTAATCAATCCAAGATGTAACTGAAGCATTGACCACTATGGCCAAGTCAGGCCTTTCGAAGTATGGGAGCAGCAAACACCCAGCCATGCCGACACCTGGGCTTCAAGGTTCAGTGCTGAGTCCAGAAGGTCACCCAAACTGTGGACCTGTGTCCTCAGGGGGAGTGTAACCCCATCAAGCACAGATTGCCATCCTATACCTCGATCGGCTTCCTGACTGACCAATAGGGCTTCTGTGTTTTCTGGATTAAGCTTTGGTTTGTTAGTCCTCATCCAGTCCATCACAGCTGCCAGACACCCAAGGACCTTCATTGGAATTCAGTGGAAATGAGTAATAGCATTGTGTGTCATCTGTGTACAGATGACACTGAATTCCAAAACTCTGGATGACCTCTCCCAGTGGTTTCATGTAGATGTAGAAAAGCATGGTGGATAGAATAGAACCTTATGGGACTCCACAAGCCAATGACCAGGGGTCTGAGAAGGTATCCCCCAGCATCACCATCTGGGCCTGACCCTCCAGGAACGAGCGAAGCCACTGCAGAGCAGTGCCCCCAAAACTCATCCCAAAGAGTTGGCCCAGAATGATACCATGGTTGATGGTATCAAATGCCACAGAGAAATCCATGAGAACTAGCAGGGACACACTCCCCTGTCTAGTTCACTGAAGAGGTCATCCACCAAAGCTGTCTCTGTCCTGTGATCAGGCCCAAACCCAAACTTTGGTGGGTCAAGATAATTGGTTTCATTCAAGAATCCCTGGGGTTGAGTAGCCACCACCCACTCTAGAACATTACCCAAGAATAGGAGATTGGAAATAGGCTGACAGTTGTTTAATACAAAAGGGTCCAAGGATGATTTTTTTCAAAATTGGTCTTATGACCACCTTTTTCAGGGATGCTGGAATTAACAATCCTCATGATCCATTGGTCAATCCCCCTTTGGCATGTTTAAGAAGCCAGGAAGGACAAGGGTTTAGAGCACAGGTGGTAGCCCTCACCACTCCAAGAATCTTGTCCATGTGATCAGGCTGAACATACTGAAACCAAATCCATTAAAAGGTGCCTCAGGTACATCGACTGGTACTGCAACAATGCTAATGTCCAAGTCAGAGTGAATCTGAGCCACTTTATCTACAAAATGATGGGCAAAATAACCACATCGAGCTGTCGGGTGGTCAGGGGTCCCACCCTGAGAATCAAGATGAAGGAGCCCTCTGACCACTCAAAACAGCTCTGCTGGTCTATTAGTTGCAGACACAATGCAGGCAGTCAAGTGAGCTTTCTTGGCTGCCTCCATTGCTGCAGAGTAGGCCCTACGTGAGGCTCAAGCCCGTGCTTGGTCAGATTAATTTACGAGTCCTCCACCAGTGGCCCTCTAGTCTCTATCTCATTTGCTCATCACTGCCAGCTCCCTGGTAAACCATGGGAATGGATTGGCTCTGCTAAGTGAGAGGGGATATTCAGGAGTGATAATGTCTACCTCCCTGGTCTTCTACTTATTCCAGAGATTCACCAGAGCTTTGACAGGATTGCTTGCCACTGTGACAGGAAAATTCCCAAGAGACGTCAGGAATCCATTTAGATCTGGATCCATAAGCCTTTTGGGGTGAACCATCTTAATTGGTCTCCCACCTCTACAGAGGTTAGGGGTCGCAGTCAGTTTAAACTGATCAGGTGATGATCAGCCCATGACAATGGAACAATGGAAAGTTTCTCCACGCCTATCCCCTTGTCCCTTCCCACTTTCAAAACCAAATACAAAGTGTGTCCAGCTACATGGATGGGCCCCAATATAATTTGGGACAGCCCCATGGTTGTCATGTTGGCCATAATGTCCTGAGCCACTCCTGACAAGATGGACTCAGTATAGACATTGAAGTTCCCCAGCACCATTAACTGCCAGGCTCAAGATCATCCCTGCTAGCTCAGGTAGGGAGACTGTTGTGCAGCAGGGTGGGTGGTACACAAGCAGAATCCCTAATCTGTCCTGGTTACCCACCCTGAGATAGACACATTCAAGCATGGATGTTCACAGGATAGGGACTCCCAATAGACCGCTGCAGCTCTGCCTCCCCACCCCCCAGAACTCACCTGCTGGTGCACCCTGAAACCCAGAGGACAGAGCTGGTGAGGTTTACTCCCCCAGCTCATCCAACCAGGTTTCGGTAATGCAAGTCAGATCTGCATGCTCATCCAGGATCATATCCTGAAATGCTGCTCTCTTCCCATTTATGAACCTGGCATTTAACAGCAGGAATTTTAGCTCGGGGTGGGGTGGGGTGTGCTGTTATGTTGGCTATCCAGCCTATTTAAAGCTGGGAGGCCTTTCGGGGCTACAATCAGAAAGGTCTCAGGAGATGGCGGTAGCATTGCCCACAGCAGCCCCCAGGTAGGGGAATAGAACTTAATAAGTCTTGGAGGAGAGGCTTTTGAATAGAGTCACTAAAGTTTTCAAGCAGCGATTCCAATGGCGACAGTAATGCTCAACACTTCTCCTCTTTTCCAAGCTTTCCTTTGTTCTCGCTTCAAGTTGCATCCAACCCATCCATCAAGGTGTCCTCTGAGACCCTGGATCGCCAGTCAGGGCAGCTGCAGTAAGCAAGAGATATTGGAGGGATGGATTGGCTCAGTTTAAAATTCCCCTCCGGAGCACTGCCAGGCCCATCCTACCTCAGCACCATGTTAGTGCAATCCACACCAGCATTGCCTGTCCTACCTTGGCACCATGTTGATACATTAACCTTGGAACTGCCCCTGAGAACCCGTATGTTGCCTGACATCAGGTCTTTTATTTACTTCTAGTTCAAACTTACATCTTTTGTCTTCATCGTGATTACTTAATGAAACTGAAGGAAATATATCTGTCTAGATGATTGTGTATTTTCTTCAATGCTTTATCCTTTGCCATTCTTTGCTTTTCCTTCTTTCATTCAATCTCCATCTTTAAAACCTATATTGAAAACTTGGAGCATAATTTAATTTTAAAATGGCAACTACAAAAATTTGGGATGGGAGAAGGGCAAGATCATACAATGCAGTGAGTCTTCCTTTTAAATAGTACTAGAATTTGTTATAAAGCAACAGTGGCAACAATAACTTGATTCAGTGGCTAAAAACTCCAGTCTTTTTACTGTCCACCCAGCCCTCCAGACAAGGACAAAGTTGGAGAACCACTTAGGAAAAAGGAGCCAGTGTCCTATTGATTTCAATGTGATGCATTTCTATACTTTAAAATGGAATATCAACATTTTTAAGGCAATATTCCTCATTTGTTCCTTCACCCAAGCTTTGGGCAAAACAGGATAGCCCAAGAACTGATAAGATGATGGGACAAGTTACAACAGCCTTCTGAAAAGAAACCATTTTACTCCAAATTACTATAAAAATTGCTGCCAGTTGTATTTTTTCTCTGACATTGGTCACATGGCATACTCTCTTCTTATGTTACCTCCTTCTCCTCAAGAAATGACTGAGTGACTGATATGAACTGTGCTCAAGGCTGTTTTTGATTTAACTGCTCATGTGTGCACTTAGATCAGCTTATGGGACTACTTGAAGCTCAAAGAGAAATGAATCCTTTCAAGAAAGGAAAACAAATAGCAAAAACAGAAAGCAAATGCCTATGCTTAGAAAATGAGGTTTATTGGGGAATTATATTTTATTTTTAAACTATCAAAATGATACAAAATATAGCTATGTGATTTTCATTAACATACTTATAGAAAAATAATGTTCACATTTTGAAATAAATTATGGCATTAACTTTTATTATAAACTGTATTTGAAACTGATAATATACGATATAAAATGTATGGTGATATTAAGTTAGCTTAAATCCTATAATTAGTTCAAATTAAAGCAGACCCTTTGAATCAATGGGATGTACCTTCTTATTGGCTAAGAATTCAATAATTGATGTAATAATATTACTCCAGCTGAGACTAAGCAACACCCTTCCATCTAAGTGTGATATCTTTTTTCTAAGCATTTGCATCAGCAAATGGCAAATGCAAATTATTATTATTATTATTATTATTATTATTATTTCTTAATTATTTAATTGTTGATATATTTCTGTGCCAGAATATAAAGTTTACAACATGCTCCCATAATAAGACTTCAATGCATAACTTCTTGTTTAATTGGGATAGCAGTAGCTCATACATATTGGAAGAAGATGGCATTTTTCATTATAATTCAGCTACCCTGAAAATATTGAAAAAAATATTGTCAACATGGCTGAGATCAGAAGGAAACAATGCAGAGCAGGGGTTCTCAAACTAAGGCCCACGGGCCGGATGCAGCCCTACAAGGTCATTTACTCAGCCCCTGGTCTAAACTTTGGACTTAGGGTCACCCTAAGTCTGAAACAACTTCAAGTCACACAACAACAACAACAACAACAACAACAACCTGAATTAACTATCTGATCAGCCAAAAGCAGGCCCATCATTCCCATTGAAATACTTGTAAGTTTATGTTGGTTAAAATTGTTCATCATTTTAAATACTGTATTGTTCTTTCATTTCATTTTATTTTTTGCAGTACAAATAATATATTTGCAGTGTGCATAGGAATTTGTCCATGTTTTTTTCAAAATATAGTCTGGCCTCCCAACAGTTTGAGGGACAGTGAACTGGCTCTCTGCTTTAAAAGTTTGAGGATCCCTGATGTAGAGTGATGGCAGCAGAAGGCAAGAGGCAGCAGAGAGGCTAAAGTAGTAGTGCCAGAGCAGGTAGAGGAGGAGATTGTTCAGATTTTGAATTATGTCCTTGTCAAAGTAATCAAGAGATAAACTATAATGTTTTCTCTCTTCCATCATGTATGCTAATACAAGGATATATATTCTTTGAGTATATGTAGTGAAGGGGGAAAGATTTATTTTTCAGCATTCAGTTGTCTCATGTCTATTAGGCCTGTGCGGTTTCGTTCGTTATTTCGTTATTTCGTTATTAATTCGTTATTTTTAGCATATCCGACGCGATATCAAAACACTTTTTTAAACCCGGAAGGGTTTAAAAATATCGAAACAGCAGCCCCATATATTTTACGAGCTTCAGCTCGTGTCGTTAATGGGATGGAGGCTGCTGCTGAGTGCTGCTGGTGCCTGGGAGCCAATCCGGCGCTCCCAAGCACCCCAGCAGTAAATGGGGCGGGCGGGGCGAAGGGGCGGCGCGAGCGCACACCCAGTGAGCCAAGCACCGCCCCTGCCTGTTGGGCGCCCGGCCCGCGCGCGCTCACCCTTACACCCGGCCTCCGCAAGCCATCCAATCGGCTCCGGCTCCTGCGCCCTCCTCCTCCTCCTCCTCCTCCTCCCAGCTGTGTTGCAGCCAGGAAGTGCCAGGAGGAGGAGGAGGAGGAGGGCGCAGGAGCCGGAGCCGATTGGATAGCGCGCGGAGGCCGGGTGTAAGGGTGAGCGCGCGCGCGCGCCATCCAATCGGCTCCGGCTCCTGCGCCCTCCTCCTCCTCCTCCTCCTCCTCCCAGCTGTGTTGCAGCCAGGAAGTTGCAGGAGGAGGAGGAGGAGGAGGAGGAGGGCGCAGGAGCCGGAGCCGATTGGATGGCGCGTGCGCGCTCACCCTTACACCCGGCCTCCGCACTTCCTGCAACACAGCTGGGAGGAGGAGGAGGAGGAGGAGGAGGGCGCAGGAGCCGGAGCCGATTGGATGGCGCGCGCGCGCTCACCCTTACACCCGGCCTCCGCACTTCCTGCAACACAGCTGGGAGGAGGAGGAGGAGGAGGCGGAGGGCCCAGGAGCCGGAGCCGATTGGATGGCGCTCTTGCTGTGAGTTTTCAGGCTCTTTTGCTGTGAGTTTTCAGGGCTGTATGTATGACCATGTTCCAGAAGCATTCTCTCCTGACATTTTGCCCACATCTATGGCAGGCATCCTCAGAGGTCTGTTGGAAACTAGGCAAATGGAGTTTCAGTTTATCTATGGAATGTCCAGGGTGGGAGAAATGAAAGCCATTCAATGCTAATCAAGGTGACCATTACTGCAACATTCACACTTACAAAATGTTTTGTAAATATTTACGAAATTTCGTAAATAACAAAACATTTTTTTGGAAAGTTTTGTAAATATTTTAAATATCGAAACAAAAAAACACCCCAATTACAAATCGATTTTAGAAACAAATTTTTTCTTGATCAAACAGGCCTAATGTCTATGGGCAAGGGTTTACAAGATACACACATAAAATTTGCTTTCAAATGATACTGCCATGTATAGCATGAGCCATCTCTTGCTAAAACTAACATTTTACAGGAGGGACAATATTTTTTAAAAAAATTCTGCAAGCTATTCCTCCTCCCTGCCTGTCTGACCAGGAAGGTAGGCATGCAAGCGAAAGAGAAGCCCAGCTTCTTCTGTGGGCAGTGGCGAAGCCCTTTGCAGGATGCTTCTGGCTCATGGACCATATGTTGTACGGGCCTGTTTTACATCTACACTAAAACAGGTCACTTGAGTCAGGTTTCAGCTACAAGAATTTTGAAACCTTTCATTCTCATTGGAAGAGATTCGGGGATTTTCTTTCCTTAGCTCTAGGCATCTTTTCATTAAATATGCAAAAAAATAAGACTAGTATCCAAATAAACACAAAGCAAGAAGCTCTCATTATTGAGTAATTATAAATTGAAATGTTTGTTATTGTGTGTCGCCAAGTGAACCTATCATAGAATTTTCTTAAAATATTTTTTTCAGGGGAGGTTTGCTCTTGTCCTGTTCTGAAGCCACCTTACCATCTGAATCACCAACACCACTATTAGATGGACACAGAGCTCCATGTGAACTCCTGGCCATCATGGGAACTCTGTACTGGTATCAGCAGAGTTATCTACATGGCCAGGAAGAAGAAGGGGAAATCAGTAGAAATGCCCACGATGGCCAGGACTTCATATGGAGCTCTGCAGTCATCTGGAGGTAGTGAAGATGGTGACATGACATGATCTGTCCCTTTTTCCTGTACATTCTCACAGTTTGGGACATATTACCATTTCATCTCACTGATACTTGTGGCTTTCCCGTTCCTTGTTTCCATCTTCCCTTCTTCTCTGCCTTTCCATCTCCTCTCCTTTCTGTCCTCTTCTGCTTTTATTTCTGTCTAATCCCTTTCCTATTCTTTCATATCTTCTTCTTCGTTCTTTTGTTTTTAACTCTTTCTGACAAAGTAGCAAGAACCAGAATGCCAAAGAAGCCGAAAGGGCATACCTTATGTCTTCACTCGGCAAACCTGTGTAAACAACAGCTTCAATCCCACTGGATGAAGGACCAAAGTCCATCCTGGGCTGACCAGCCATATGATTTTCTGCCTTCCCTGAACCCCATGGAAAGTGTCTGGGCTTTAAGGAAGGAAACTTACATGCAGAAAGAGAAAATGATGATTTCCTATGGCTTTGTCACCCTGAAAAACCAGATAGGTCTGGGGTTCTTATCAGGGTTTCTCATTGGGGTATGGGGATGCCTCTTAGTGGGGTTTCCCGATGCTCAGAGCCCCATTTGTATCCCCCAGTATGTTTTAAAATATTCTTTCTATTCTTTACATGCAATGCTAAATAGTTAGTAAGCATTCCATTTATTTATTTATTTATTTATTTATTTATTATTTTTCTAGTTCAATAGAACCTCTGAGATAAGATCAAAGTGCACCTTGTTGGTGAAGGAATATAGTAAAATCCGTAATATTTCTCAGATTAGTTTTGAACTTGTTGAGCCTTCAGAAGACCAATGGCTCTCCCTGTCTGCTAAAAAGTATTGGGGCGGGTGGTTTAGAAAAATATTCTTGCAATTTTATCAAAGTGGGTTATTTCTTTGCAAAAACTACATCCATTTAATCAAATCGACAATTTATTTCAAACGCTAATTACATGGATTACAGCTTTTCTGCATACAGAAATGATAGATCTGATCATTCAAAAACACAAAGCCTTTATTCCCTAAGGTAGACACTAATGTGGAATCATCCTGCACTTTAGCTGAAATCACCATTATTTGGGTAAGAATTAAATGCTCTTATTGAATTGGGAACAATCACTGTGTCTTTGCTGTGCTTTGAGTACCAAATTCAAGGCATACTGCACAAGTCTGAGATGAATTAGCTCTTCTTAAATTAAGGAATATTACAGCCAGTAATATGACATTCTTTTTTATGACCATGGCTTGGGTTATAATGTGACAGGAAAAAAATGTAATGTTTCCAAAATGACAGTTTTTAGATTTGTGTTGCCCGAGGTAGTTCAGCCGAACAATAAACTATAATTTGATTGATGGAAAATTGAAGTGGTTCATCTAACTTGCCAGGCTGTCATACCCACAAGCCTTTAGTTTTGCATGTATGATGATGTATCACATTTTAGAGATAATGTTGTTTGTATTATACATGAAAAAATTAGGCACAAAAGTGAAGACTTCATTACTCAGTAAAGATCAAAATATGCTACAGAGTAGCCAGAAATCAGATTTGGTTCAGGATGGATTTGTAGGTGGGAAAGTGCTTCCTTTGTGAAAACCAATGATAAATAACAAATGGACTGAGTTTTTTTTTATTTTCATGTGGAAATTGCCATATTACTGATTATGAAATTATTAGCTTAAAGGTAGAGGACAGCTGCACCCAAGAGAGACAATCAAGACGCCTGCAGTTTTGCCTCTCTACCTAATAAATGTTGCACATTCTGGGACTGGTCAGCAGAAATCTTTTTAAAAGGGCAATAATATTTTTATAGATTTATAAAGCCACTATTTGGGACAAAGAATATCTATGGCAAAATAATACAATCTCTGATTCAGCATTCTGAGCTACAGGAGCTTTCTGAAACACCATTGCAACAGAAATTAAAATATGCAATAAAACCAAGTTTTATGTATTGGAATATATAATGTAGAAAGATCCAGGACTGGTCAAAGACAGATAATGCCTTCCTCTAGTTGACTGTCCCTGAGGTCAGTCAAGTGATTTCTGCAATCCCAGCACATCATAAAAGTCCAATTCATTAATAATATATCAAATAGTTAATAATTAGGTAACCATTAATAAGAACAAAAATAAGTTGCTAATATACTTTTTCACACCATCTAATTTTAATTTTAACAGCAGGGAGCCCTCGGTGGCCCAGTGGGTTAAACCGCTGAGCTGCTGAACTTGCTGATTAAAAGGTTGCAGGTTCAAATTTGGGGAGTGGGGTGAGCTCCTGTTGTTAGTCCCAGTTTCTTCCAACCTAGCAGTTTGAAAACATGTAAATGTGAGTAGATCAATAGGTACCACTTTGGCGGGAAGGTAACAGCGCTCCATGCAGTCATGCTGGCCACATGACCTTGGAAGTGTCTACAGACAACGCTGGCTCTTCAGCTTAAAATGGAGATGAGTACCACCCCCCAGAGTCGGACATGACTGGACTTAATGTCAGGGGAAAACCTTTACCTTTATTAACAGCGCAGTTTTGTTTTTTTGTTGATATTGTTCAACCAACGGAAATCAGAAAGCCTTATTGATCACGTGATTGCAAAAGATCCAGCGATCTTCTAAGTTGAGCTTTATTTTCTACCTACCGCTGGGTCATATGCAGTCTTTGGGATTCATCCCCTCCCTCAATTCTCTTTTCCTAACAAATCCCTATTCGCTATACTTTTTAGAAAAATCCTATTTACTAGACTGTAAATAATCACCTTCTGAAGGTGACTGACCTTTTGCCTTACTCTTCCTTCTTTCTTTTTCTTCCTTTATTCTGAAGAAGTATATGGAGGGTGAAAAGATTTAAACAGGTCAAATCCTGATCAAATGGAATATTTTTCTCTGTTAATTCATTTGACAATGAAAAAGCAGCAGCAGGAAAGCAGAAGGATTGGCTGGAATGGATCAAAATTACTCCCCAACAGCTCTACATTTTAATGTTCTGCAGGATTAAATTCATATTAGAAGGCAATTTTCCCTCTGTCTTTCAAATACACACTTTCATGAGAATTCTTGTATAGTGTTCATTAATCTAGATGGCTCATTAATATTCCTTCTCCCTAAAACTATACAAGGACTCACCATTCTTGTTGAGGGGTGGGGGGGGGGCTTTGAATTCAAAAATTACTCTGTCTATTTTTATTCCGCTGGCAAACCATGTAGGGATATTTAATTGGTACACTGTACTCCTGGTTTTGTGTATTTGGAATTAAAGGCACTGAAGAGTTAGGATTTAATCGACACATAGGGCTTCCTATTATTACATTGAATTGTATTTGAGACTATTCTTGAAGTAACAGAGGATCTCTCTGTAATGAGATTTCTAAGATTACTGTTGGGAATTCTCTGTAGTGGAAGTGCTTCCTTCTTGGGTCATTACATCGCCATAGGTCTTAATTTTCCAGACATTTTACTCTTTCTCCCACAGTGTCATTCTTTTTATCAAGGGCTCAGAGCTGAAAGTAGCATTGTCTTTTCCCCATTTTAGCTTAAATCGGAATGGCACACTACAGAATCTGAGGAGGAATAATGCTCTGAGAATAGGGGTGGCCATTTTACTACTGGAAGAGTATCAGCAGGCGAGCTATTTGAGTGTGCAGGGAAAGGAATTGTAACATTCAGCAAGATACATTGAAGGCTCAATTGTGGGAAACCAACCCATTTCACAACCATTTGTTATGATTATTTCTGACTTTTAAAATATTCTTTAGCTCTTTGGTTAGGAGGATAGAAATCCTTTTCTTTTTCTTCCTCTCCACACTTTACTGACATTATCTTCAAATCGGACATTCATGCAGAAATCTCTGGGACATTTAAACAGAGGAAGCATTTGAAAAAGAGCAAGTGGGTGTCATTATTGGTCTTTTGTGCACCCATCTGAACATGACGCATAGAATCAATGAATCAACTAACCTAGGGGTTCTCAAACTGTGCTCCAAGATCCCTAGGGGCTCTGCGGGGGATAGTGAAGGGCTCTGAAATACCATGCTGCTTTCCACCGCCTCCTCTTTCCTCCTCCTGAGAAATGCAGGGAAATTAAATTTTCGAGTTGCGAGCAACATCAGCAACAGCGCCCTCCCAGGGCACAGACCATTTTCCTCCCCTCCCTCACTGCCCAGACTCTTTTTCTCGCCACCCAGACCCCCCTCCTTCCAAAACCCTATGTCTCTCCCACCACTCAGGGGATGCTTTGATTGTGTTTCTCCTGCATGGCAGAAGGGGGTTGGACTGGATGGCCTCTGGGGTTTCTGCTATTATTATTACAAAGGCTGGGTGGCCATCTGTTGGGGGTCCTTTGATTGTGCTTTTCTTGCATGGCAGAAGGCAGTTGGAGGGCCCCTGGATGCCTGAGATAGATAGATAGATAGATAGATAGATAGATAGATAGAATCATGTAATCTATCTATATATATAAAAATGCTCTGTGCATAATGAGTCCCTTAAAAACAAAAGAACCAATGTACGAAATCACACCAAATTTGGCAACAAAATGTCTCACAACACAAGGAGTGACCATCACTCAAAAATTATGATTTTGTCATTTGGGAGTTGTAGTTGTTGGGATTTATAGTTCACCAAAGAGCATTCTGAACTCCACCAACGATGGAATTGAACCAAACTTGGCACACAGGACTCCCATGACCAACAGAAGGGTTGGTCACACTAGAAAACACTAGAAGAGTTTGGTGGGCATTGACCTTAAGTTTTGGAGTGCTAGTTCACCTACATCTAGAGAACACTGTGGACTCAAATAATGATGGATCTGGACAAAACTTGGCACGAATACTCAATATGCCCAAATATAAACACAGATGGGGTTTGCGGAAAATAGACCTTGACATTTGGGAGTTGTAGTTACTGGGATTTATAGTTCACCTACAATCAAGGAGCATTCTGAACCCCACCAATGACAGAATTGGGACAAACTTCCCACACAGAACCCTCATGACCAACTGAAAATATTGTGTTTTCTGGTGATCGTTGGCAACCCTTCTGACACTCCCTCGCAACCCCCCCCCCCCCCCGGGGGTCACAAACCCAGGTTGAGAAATGCTGCCTTAAGGCCATCCAGTCCAACTCCCTTCACCGGGGCATAAAGCCCTCCTGACAAAGAGCTATCCAGCCATAGATATAGATAAATATATATGATTCTCTCTCACACACACATACACGTTTATGTCAGATACATAAGTCTGACTTGGCCACGGTAGTCCACGCTCTGGTTACATCCCGTCTTGACTACTGCAACGCTTTCTACGTGGGGTTGCCTTTGAAGACGGCTCGGAAGCTCCAATTAGTCCAACGGGCGGCAGCCATGATACTAACAGGAGCGGGGCGCAGGGAGCATACAACTCCTCTGCTGTACCAGCTCCACTGGCTGCCGATTTGCTACCAGGCCCAATTCAAAGTGCTGGCGTTGGCCTTTAAAGCCCTAAACGGTTCTGGCCCAACATATCTATCCGAACGTATCTCGGCCTATCAGCCCACCAGGACCCTAAGATCTTCTGGGGAGGCCCTGCTCTCTATCCCGCCTGCTTCACAGGTGCGGCTGGCGGGGACGAGAGACAGGGCCTTTTCTGTGGTGGCCCCTCGGCTTTGGAACGCCCTCCCCATAGAGATAAGATCAGCCCCCTCGCTGATGGTGTTTAGAAAAAGACTGAAGACATGGATGTTCGAACAAGCATTCGGCTAATCCGGTGCAATGAATTTGATGATCAAGGATTGGTAATCACAGACGATGAAATTGGATTGTGATTTTAGTTAAGAGATGCATTGGTTTGTATTGGTGGCCCAATATTGTGTATTGTGTATGTGTTTTTATGCTTTTTAAACTGAATATTGTTGATTATTGTAGTGTTGTAAACCGCGTTGAGTCGCCAATGTAGGCTGAGAAACAGCGATATACAAGCGCAGTAATAAATAAATAATAAATAAATATAGTACCATAGATTTGAAAGGGACCCCTAAAGAAGGACAATTATATGTTGCTTGTTCCAGAGTAGGCAAACCAGACTAAAATGCTCTGTTTGTTTTGAGTGACATCATAATTCAAAATCCATTAGAGGAATTGCCACTAAATTTGGCCACAAGTCACCTACTAACCCAAGGAGTGACCATCACTCAAAAATTTGATTTTGTCATTTGGGAGTCGTAGTTGCTGGGATTTGTCGTTAACCTACAATCAAAGAGCATTCCGAACCCCACTGACGATGGAATTGGGCCAAACATCCCACAAAGAACCCCCATGACCAACAGAAAATACTGTGTTTTCTGGTGTATGTTGGTTACCCTTCTGGCACCCCCCTGGTGACCCCCCCCCCCGGGTCTTGACTTTCCAGGTTGAGAAATGCTGCCTTAAGGCCATCCAGTCCAACTTCCTTCACCAGGGCAAGAAAACATAATCAAAGCCCTCCTGACAAAGGGCCATCCAGTCAGTCACACACACATATATGTGACAGATGCAGTATCAAAGATTTGAAAGGGTTCCCTAAAGAAGGATAATGATATGTTGCATGTTCCAGAGTAGGCAAACCAGACAATCTCCACATCAGCAATGGCAAAGAAACAGCAAGAAATAGTTTACCCACAAGCATAAAGACATTACATATATTAGAAACCAACACTTTCTCATTACTTGATTTTCCAGATCACCAGACTGGGCCACAGCAACGTTTGGCAGGGGACCGCTAGTGTGTGTGTGTGTGTGTGTGTGTGTGTATACACCAAAATCCATGGAGGCTCAAGCCCTATCATATGCAATGGTAAAATGTTTTCCTTTATATAAAATGGCAAAAGTAAGGTTTGCTTTGTGTATTTTAAAAACATATTTTCAAATAGTGGATGGTTGAATCTGTGGGTGCAGAATCCATGGATATGGATGGCTAAGTGTACAAAAGTTGTGCAGTTATAGTCTAAAGACTTCATCCCATGGGATAAGTTACTATTTGGGATCGTTGTTTTTCCCTTAAGATTCGCAACACCCAGTTTTGAAATTAAACAGATGATTTTTCTGCCCCCATCACATGGTTTCCCCCTTTCCTCTTTCTTTTCTAATTATCAATTTACCTTCTCATCACACAGGAGACATTGTCTCTTCCCCCATTTCCTTTGGATATTGCAATTTTTCTGTATAAGTACAGATAACCTTCAATTCAAAAGGTAAGTTTATTTATTTTATGTTTAAAAAGAGATATAAATTACCATTCCTTCCTCCTCAGTTCCAAAATAGTAATGACAGAAGAAAGGAACCAATACTACCCATCTTGTCTCCTCTCTCTATGATGATGTCACTGTTATGTTTACAAGCGGGCAAGGTGGAACTCCCATCACATGTTAAATTGGCCATTTTTCATGCCTCTAGGTGGGGAATTGAAAAAGAATTTGATTGTCAGTTGACTTAGGAAGTGCAGGAAAACAATACACTTGAGAAACAGTGAAATACCAGGAACCAATTGTAGGAACTTGCATCATGTGATAGGCTCAATCGGTAGCTGTTTCTTAAATGTGTAGAAATGCTGATTTTATTGCATGTGATGAAATCCAAAGGTGGGAGAAGGCCTGCCTCCTCCTTTATTACCAAACAGCCATGTTACTGCTACCATCTACCATCCTACTGTCACTATTACCACTGCCCCCATCAATACCAGTTGACAGTGAGTGAACATACTATTGGTGAGATACTTTATTGGCTGAATAAGTGACCAGAATTGCCAGCTACAGAATTTGCTAAGATCAAATGCTTGATTCTGATGATCCCTTGGATTGAGGCCTTTGAAACTTGCCTATTTCTAAATAGGAAACCACTCTGGGATAGTGTTAGGGATCAAAGGTTTTAATGATTGTACATTACAAAAAAAAAACCCCTCCACTCATTTCAAATGTCTGGTGTTATTTGTAGTATTATATCAGCATGCTAATGTGGAAATGTACAACTGAAGAACAAAAAACATGTGGCTCATATTGTTTAGGGAAGAGTCCACTGATTAATGGACACAATTCAAGTTAATAAAGGGAACATTTCAGTGGAGTGAAGGATCTACCCAATCTTATTGTCTGGCAAGTCCCTTGGAAATATAGGTTTCTTGAGGAAATAAATGTAGGCATTAAAGATCTACATACGTTATGGGCTGGAAATCAAAGCCGCACAGGAACAGTCTGAGTTGTTCAGCCAGGTCAGACCCAGGACTTGCAATGACTCTCCTTTATTATAGCATTTCTTCTGTCTCATTGTGTCTCCATCCTTCCATTCTTTCTCTTCTTTCAATTGGATTAATGTATTATCATGAATATATCATGAACCCCCAGTGTTCTCTCTTGTGAAGAGAATGGCCTTATAGAGAAAATGATAGAAGAATATTACAACTATAGATACTTTGCTATTTTGAACTTACGTATTACAGCTTTGTTCTCCTCCAATATGCCCAAAAATGGTGCACCTCTCCCCCAATTTACTCACACCAACAACCCTGTGGAGTAGATCAACCTAAGAAAAAGAGAATGGTTTGCCTGGTAAACTTTGTGTCTGAGTTAGGATTTGAACATGGATATCCCAGGTCGCTGTACAACACCTGAACCACTGCACCATATTGGTTGTCTCTTCCAGCAACTTATCTCTCTTTATCATCCTGTCTATAGATACAGGCATAAATATTAAATACACAAATGGTGTAGTAAAATTGATGCAACAAGACTGAAGCTGCAGTCCTATGCACAAAGGCCTGGGAAAATAGATCCAATATATACTGGGATTTTAGTTTCAATCAAACTTGCCAGCAATTGCCTTCAAAATGTGTACTTTCAGAAGTTTAATGGCAAGTCTAATCTAGTCACATGTGATGCAGGCCTGAAGCACTGTATTCAGATCTACTTGTGGACTATATTCAGAAGCAAACAAAGAGGGAACAGTAAAGTAACGATCAAAAGACAATAGTAACCATTAGGGTGGAACAGTTTTGCAATTGTTTCATGCTCAATCATTTCCAGTAGCTGTTCTATAATTCCTCAGCATGCTTCTTTGTTTGGAGCAAAATTTCTAGCATTATGTAGCTGCTCATCTTATTCTTAATGTACACAACTAGTTTCATGAAGTTTTTTGAAAATTAAAAAAAGTCAATCAGCTGTGGCATTTTAATTGCTGTCAGTTGGTTATTCCATTGTTGTTGAATGACATATGTTTGGGGACTACGGGTGAACAGAAAGTGTCACTCTGCATTTTTGCCAACTAGCCAGTTGTATTGGCTTTGCACTACATGTCATTAGTAGCATCACATAGTGTGTGACAGTGTCTGGTACATAAAACAAAATGCTGATGTCTAGATTAAACATATCATTCACCTTAAAAAGCAGTCCTTCAGATATGTGGGGGTTGTTGTTTTCTTAAACTAAAATAGGCTAGCATATTGTTACAAAATCTTCAGCTGGTGGGTTCTGGAGAGGAAATCATTACAGCATTTCACATTATCAACACATCACAACTCTTCCATCACTCTTGTGTTTTGTTGGAGGGATGGGGTCATCTAAATGTCAGCAGACTGTTACTGAGAATAGACTATGGAATTATAATATTTTCCACCCTTATGGATGGATTTATCCTCAAATAGGGTAGCTCCCCTCTCTTTAGATTTTAACTTGCCCAGTGACATAAAAATAATGATGGAACAGATTCTGAGATGATAGATAGATAGATAGATAGATAGATAGATAGATAGATAGATAGATAGATAGATATAGACAGATAGGATAGATGAAGGAAAGACAAGCCAATGTGGTGTGGTTTCAGCTCAGTAATGAGAATCTTATGATCTCACACACCATTTCTGCTATTCCCCACTCTCATCAATACTACCAAAATTGTGATGAAAGGACACCTACCTTAATCATTTAAAAGTGTTTTTAACTTGGGGAAGGGGGGGGGGTCAGGAATTGGAGTTTTACTGGATTCTTCCAGTATTACTTTCCACATTTCAAAAAAGGATGGAGAAGGTAGTGTGGTCCCCAGTTCGTACTAAGCATTTAGAGTGCTGGACTAATAGAGGGATGAATGTCATAATCAAATGGGAAGCTCACTAAGTTACTTTACTCTCTCTTTCAATACCTCTATCTGTCTCCCATCCAGCTTAACCCATCTAACAGGGCCATTGAGAGGATAAAATGGGAAAGGCAAGAGGCTTGTGTGCACCACTAAATTCCTTGGATAAATAAATAATGTATCTAATTCCTGGAAGCCTTTCAAACTATACAGTTATAGGGCTATATTCCTCCTTAATTGCCACTGCAACTTCCTATGGGATCCTGGAGTTTGTAGTTTCATGAAGTATGAGGTGTCTTTGGCTGAGAAATCATAATATATATCCCTTGGAAAGACTCTTTTAGACTGCTAACTGAATTCCGTGTCAACAAACATCATATTGGGTTTAACTAGCTATGAAGAATCTGCAATGGATTTCCCAGCAAAAGCTTACTGAAACTGTGAATACCTTGGTTAGAATTGTTGTGAAATCTTTATCATGACAGTTGCAGAAAATTTGAAAGAATATGTACATAACATGGGAATTATTTTAAAAAGTCAATTTCCGTTATTGACTTAAATTCAGAATATTCAAGTTTTCACAAATGCAATGTCTGTTATCTATTCTGTGGTATGTGTATATTGGCCTATTTGCATTCTATTGTCACTGTATTTTGATCTTTCTGCCTTATGTTTTGCTGTATATATTTTATAGTGGTGTGCAAGAAAAGCACAATCAAAGAACCCCCAGCAGATGGCCATCCAGCCTCTGTTTAAAAGCCTCCACCACACTCTGAGGCACCGAGTTCCACTGCTGAACAGCTCTTATGGTCTGAAAGTTCTTCCTAATGTTCATATAGAATATCCTTTCCTGTAATTTGAACCCATTGCTCCGAGTCCTAGTCTTCAGGGCAGCAGAAAACAATCCTGCTCCCTCTTGCTTATGAAATCTGGTCAAATATTTAAACATAGCTATGATGTCTCTTCTCAATCTTTAAGCTAAACTTTTAAGCTTTAAGCAAGGCTAAACATGCCCAGCTCTTTAAGCAGCTTTTGATCATTTTAGTTGCCCTTCTTTGGACACCTTCCAGCTTGTCAATATCCCTCTTGAACCATGATGCCCAGAATTGGGCACAGTATTCCAGGTGAGCTATGACCAAAGCAGAATAGAGAGGCACCATTACTTCTCTTAATCTAGACACTATACTCCTTTTGATGCAACCTAAAATTTCATTGGCTTTTTAAGATTCTGCATCTCATTGTTTGCTCATATTCAACTTGTTGTCCACGAAGACTCCAAGATCTTTTTCACATGATCTGTTGTTGAGCCAGGTGACATTTATCCTGTATCTGTGCATTTCATTTTTCTGCCTAAATGAAGTATCCTACATTTCTCCTTGTAAAAATTCATTTTGTTAGTTTTGGCCCAACTCTCTAATATGTTGAGGTCATTTTGAATTCTGATCCTGTCTTCAAAATTACACTGTTATAGTATTATGATTCCATTTTAACTACCATTATTATATTCTCAGCAAACTTGGGATTTGTGGTTTATGACATATTTAGAATTTCATCCAGAAATCTCTTGTGCCTCACAAAACTACAAGGGATATCAAAAGTATTAGGATCCTAGTACTAAAACACATAACTAAATTAGGATATATTCATACATGAAGTTATGTTATAATATGTCCACTACAAAAAAGAGTGGAATATTGGGCTGTGAACATTATCCTTCTACACTTGAACCACCTTCAGAATGACAAAAGAGGAACTTGTCAATAGCCCTCTTCAAGTCTTGTACATCCCTCAATAAAAGGGAAAACAGGGTGGATGAGCTAGATCTGTCCTCCTCCTTCTTTGTCACCTGTATTGTTTGGAGTGCAATCATCTGTAGCAGGCAACCTGCTCTACATGCAATTTAGAGTCTAATTTCCAAGGTCAGAAAATATCCAGGGAGACTATAAAATATAGAAGGTTATCATCTTCTAATTCATGGGGGATTGTATGGATGTTGATGGAGTGAGGCAAAGCTGCTGCACTCACCTCCACTGTTCTTCACGCAATTCTAAATGTGAGAATGAAATTTCCCTCTAAATAAAGGCTAGGGGCAAGCTGAAATGGAGACCTGAAAAGTGGACAAGAATATATGCCATGCAATTTATAAGGACCTCAATGATCTTCAATCTGAGGAACGGATATTTAAAATGAAGCATTCTGTTTAGGTATTATTGTGTTATGCTATTTTTATAGGCAGGATCAGGTTTGTAGTCCATAATGTTTGTAGATGCGTCCTGTTTTTGAAGGACAAACAATACCCATGGTTTCTGCTACTTGTAGTTTGTGCACCAGCTGAGATTCTTCACAGATAAACACATCCTAAACGTGGCTGTCAATGCTTTAGCTATATCCCGTATACCCCACTGTGCCATGCTTGGGCCTAGACGCTTGTTAATACAAAATAAACTATTCACTAAACTTACTTAGGCTGTCACATGGAATATATCTATCAGTTCAAAGGCAATTGCTTGATGACGAAGACCCAGCTTTGGTTGAATTGCTAAACCATTGACTAAGGCCATTCAAATGGAATATATCCATTCAGAAAAAAAGTCTGCTGACTCAAAACCATGTGCAATTAAATATGTTGGTTCCAAGTTCCTAAATATCTGCATATTGTTCACTGTAGAATTAGTACAGTTTAACACTACCTTAACAGCCATAGCTCAATGTTATGGGAAAATGGGAATTGTAGTTTGGTGAAGCACCAGCACTCTTTGGCAGAAAAGAATAAAGTAAAACTGAATGTTTGAATAATGGCAACAACAAAATATTTGCCATAACTTTTTAAATATATAGTTGTGTGTAGAAAACATTCAGAAACAGGCATAAGCCCACTTTATTGAAACAAAATGAAAGAGTAAGTTTATATTACATTATTTTTGCTGTGAAGTATGCCCTGATTAATTTAGTAATTCTATGCCTACCTTAAATATTACTGTTTCCTTTACAATGTTAGAAAAAATATGAAACGAGCTTTCTGCTTTCAAAAGCCAGGGAAAATAACTGTAAAGGGGCTGTATTGCTTAATATAAAAGAAATAAGGGGAGATGAAAATGGATGACTTGGCAGAGTCGGTAGTCATTATGTAAAGCTCCTGGTTCTCTTCTGAATTCCAGACTTCAGGCAGGGTAGAAACTATTTTTAAAAATAGTGCTATTTATATGAAAATTGGATTTGATCTCTAAATCTTTCTTCTGTTCTGAGAGCCACTTCAAGCCATGGGATATTCAAGCAGCTCTTCCTTAACTGATCAGAAAATCTGGAATTGTCCAGGGAGTGGTAGTAGAGGAAAAATCCTCCAGTTACAATACCTCTCTACAAAAGAAGAAAAGAAGTGAACAGAGTTTGCCATTCCATCATTAGTTGTTTGCTATTTTCTCTTCTCAATAAGAAAGCACAATTCATGTTCAACCTGTTTTGGAGCTACCCTTTCCCACAAGTAGCCATATAAACAACAGTTACAGCCATCCATGTAATAATACCTGCAGGTAAAACTCCTTGTAGAATGGGCAAGGTGGTTGCCTTGGATAGTAAATGCTCAGAGGTGCAACAAGAAGAAAAGAGATATTGTGGATGAGTGAGGGGTGTGCCTTCCCTGTGCCACTCAAATTAGTCTGTTTGTGGCTTTTGGGTGTGTTGTATGATGTTATCCTAGTCCTTTGATGAACTGACCTAGTTTGGGTAGACTCTTTTTCCTCTTACTCTCATGTGCTCAACCCATTTAAGACACATCCCTCAACTTCTTTGTAGTATTTCAAAGGTCTATCCTCTCTTGGGAGTTGAAGGTGTGAAATCCAATTCTACAACCTCCTTTCCATTAGCACAGCATTGGACCATCCAACAGCACATGCAAAAGACACTTAGACTTTTTTTTTTGCTGTTCCCTGACCTTTCCTTCCACATTGCAGATTAAACTTTTGACCCAAATGAAGCTGTATGAAATATTTAAATTTAGTCTCTTTTGCTATTTGGAAATTGACATTATTGTTGAATGTGTTGTTTTTCTTTCCCTGTGTGACATTTGGAAGAAAATTCTTATTCCCAGATTGTGCTCAAATCAAAAAGGCTCGGTTGGGGGGGGGGGGGGAGAGCATGAGTAAATTGGTCCAAGTTCTGGAACTGAAACTGAATTTCTGTATTCTGTATATGTTCCAGGTGCCCATTAGGTTCAGGATGGCAATGGGAACTCACAACAAGATAGTCCCAGGACTTCTTGGAAGTGAGTCCCCACAGGCCCAATACCCCATTAGACCTGGGTCCTTCAGGAAGGTCCAGATCTAATGCAGTGTCAAGTTATTTTGGAACAAACCCAGGGAACCTTGGTTTGTTCCAATGTAATGTGTTTTTACTTAGGCTTAGTTTGTACGCCTCACATAAAAACCGAAACAGGTTTCGGTTTTGGGTCTGCCTGGATGGGCCCTCAGAGACAACTCCACACACAACATGCTATAATAGACATGTGATGTATAACTACAGCATTTGTCGCAACATCTAGATGAACCAACATGACTGTAACTCTATCACTGCACTTTTACATCCAGATCCTGAAGCACACACAAACCAGAAAGCTTAACAATGCCAATACTTTGACTTGAACTCATAACAAACAGTGACCAATTGGTTCCTTAGGATTGTTGTTGTATGATTCTGATGGTATATATTAGTTAAAGTTTATTTTTAGACCAGTTTTCAAAAACATCCAGCTTTGGACAAAACACAGTGTATTACAGTAATGCAAGGTTCACCCATACTGAGAGCATGGACTGTAAGACCCTTTCATACTGTACGGTTATAGCATTCTTTCCATTATAGCTGCCATGTCAATATTCTATAGCATCCTGAGTGTTCTGGCTGAGAATATCAATGTCCCTTCTTAATCTGCAGATTCAATGATTCTATAGGATATTGCCATAGCAATTAAAGTGGAATCATAATTGTGTAGTGTGAATGGGTCCATAGAAAAGGGGTCCTATTGAAGAGAGGATATGGTTAGCCTGCAGAAAAATCCAACATAAAATTAGGTTAAAAATACTTTCGTGTTATCAACTGCTCCTTTGCAGGGAGTACAAACTGGGCTAAAGTAGACAATTCAACAGGAGTTGAAATGTATTATCTGGACTACTGCCAACACCTCCTTGAAAAATAGGTGGAACACATCCACACAAAGAACAAATTAACATACAATGAATGTGAAAAACAATCTTTAATCTTGCCTCTGAAGGTAGGTGGGGTGGGTGATAATTTGAGTTCAATATAATACCTCTAAGATCCTTGAAAATAGTTCCTGTCAAAACAGACAACTAAGAAATGGTTGAATTTCCTTGTATGAAAAAGTATCAGACATCTTATCTTGAAAAACCCATGTTAGGGATTCCTTTTTGGGGGCCCAGGTTTTGTTAAAGCAGCAGCTCTAATAGTTGAAAATCCTAGAAAATCTAAACTGGGAGAAAGGATTACAGTACTTAGCTGCACTCTGGCTAAAGGATGCAGCCTTAGGAGCCCTTCCAAATTGGCTGAAATCAAGATATTGTGTAAGCAGATAAGGACTGTGGGAGCAAAAATGCTTAGGAAGAGAATGACAGATCTTATAGCCATTCTAAGAGCCCTTGGGGCAATGCAGAGGCCAAAGACCGCAGCCCTCTTCTGCTACAACACTCATTTCAAGAGAAAGATTGAGATTTTAGTACTGCTTAGATGGATGAGGATGGCTTTGCTTAAGGTTTTTTTCCCTTACAAAATAGAAATGGCCCATGCTAGTCAAACTTGCCATACAGAGGAGTTTATGTAATAATTACATTCTGAATAGTTAGTTGCTATGAAAGTTATGGATCTTCTAGGGACTATAAGTCATTTTTCTTGCCAAGTTTTTTGTCTTAAGTGGCTGTTATTTCAATTTCATAAACACGCCTTTGATATGTGAAATGTCCAAAGATTGAATGGCAAGTTTTTCATTCAATGTCTACAACTGAGGGTTGAACTGTGTGGTTCTCCAGATGTTGATGAATTGCCATCCCAAACACCTCAACCTTCTTAGCCAATAGTGAAGAATGCTGTGGTTGCAGTTCAACAACTTCTGGAGAGCCACAAAATTTCCTTTACTAGTTTATACATGCAATAGAATGAAATACTTCATGATAATTATTTCTCAAACCTCTCAGTCTCTCTCTCTCTCTCTCTCTCTCTCTCTCTCACACACACACACACACACACACACACACACTTGTGCACACACTATTTTTAGGATCATCAAATGAGGCCCTACAAAAGTATCAAATCAAAGATTTGAACATTGAGTTCAGACCTAGTACGTTATTGCACCAAGCTGCTATCATAAGAAAGTCACATTATCACATATAGTGGTAACAAACCATGATGATGACCCTCTCTATCACACCTCTGTGCCAATTCGTTAAATCATTGTTCCATTGACACACTTCCACTAAACCTCACAACATCATCCTCCTACAGATCTGCTGTTCCATGATTTTTGAAAAAGTAATGATCTTAAAAGCAATTTCACAATTGTTAGTAAAAAAATTAATTAAATTAAATTTCAAATCAATTAATTATACCCTGTGGAATAGGAATAATTGTGGGGGGGGGGGGTGAAGAAGAAAAGAATCCCATCCCCTAATGTCACATCAGTGCTACCAGCACAGAAGCAAAACAAGCTCATAACATCAGGTAAGTGATGGTAGCATAGAACAACCCACAGCTAATGATTTCTTTTCTCATCAATAGCTGAGGATGGATTTATGACAGGGAGGAGGTAGGCTAGCAACAGGATGCAAACAGTGTCATGTGATTGGAACCATCATGAAACATGATGGTCCTGCTTCAGTGTTGATTTGCCACCTCCATGATGTTAAGTTTGTAGTATAATTGTTGAGAATTCCTCCTTGTATTACATGCAGGCATGTAGCCAGGGGGAGGGCTCGGGGGGCTTCAGCCCCCCCTGAAATTTTCATGGTGGTTCGCGAAAAGGCCTTATTGGTGCATTATTTAAACTGTTATGTTTATTCATATCATGATCTGATCACCATACTAAATATATCCCATTTGCATGGGGGTATTGGGGTAATAATACAAAAGATTTGCTAGGCTAGACCCTCTTTCACTCAGACTCAGCCCCCCCCCGAAACTCAGCCCCCCCCCGAAACCCCCCCTGAAAAAAAATTCAGCCCCCCCCCCCCCCCCCGAAACGAAATCCTGGCTACGGGCCTGATTACATGTGTTCCTTGTATTCTGCAAAACTCTGCTTAGACAGTTATGAGGACACTCCAGATCAATGTGGGAAAGCTTTTAGTGAGAAGAGGAGAAAAAGAGTGGAAATCAACTGTGAGCAAAATTCTTCTCATGAAAAATCTGAATCAGGCCCAGTATATAAAAAGACAATGTTTAAAATTCAACTCAAACAAACACAAATCCACTTCAAGTCATAGTACATAAATCACAAAGGTAATTTTTTGCAGCTTATATAATACAGTATTAAATGTATAACCAGCTTATATAATACTGAGCAGAAAATATGACAAAAATGTCGGGCAGTTGAAAGTGCACCACGAAATGTTGGTGCATCTGCACACAATGCTAGAACTAAGCTTGTAGACATGTTTTGCAATTTAGGTGATTTGATAGAGCACTCAAATGATCCATTATAACAAATATTATTTTAGTTCTCAATTTTTCATGGGGGTATGTGGCAGTGGTTTACAGCACTAAGCAGGAGATTTGGAACAGTCTGCCTCTGAAAATGGAAAAATATACCACCATTTCCTCAGTCCTGTCAAACTTCAATCGAGATTCTTGTTAAGATGAGTCTGGGTCTGCCTGCAAAAACACTATGCCTGAATGGTGTTACCTTTGTCATCTGATGACCTGTCCTGTGTAAAGGTAACTCTGCTGAGAGTATAGTCTTCCCTTTTTTGCCAATTATGATGTTTGCCTTTGCTAGCCAAAGCCAGTAAGAGCTCTAATTCTTGACAGATTGTGAGGAGCTTTCCTGCAACTTCCTACTACAGCTTGCTTGTGTTTGAATTGTAGAGCCAGTGCCTCCACTTTCTGCCTAGAAGCTTTGAGAGGAAGATGGTGTTGTTGACCTATCTAATGCTGTCAAATGGTCCCTCTTAGTCTGTTTACAGTCTTCCTGCCAAACTGGGATTGGGATCATGACCCTTTGCCCCACCTCATATGTCTAAGCCATAGCTTGTCAATCACACCATCCTTCTGCTTTTCCTGTGCTTTAGTAAGGTTATTTTGTGCCGAGGCCATAAACTCTTTTGCTCTCTTGTGGAAGTCCAGCATTTATTGTAGTCCTGACTGCTTTGATGCTCACAGATTGACTTTCCTCTGGACCCTAGCAAAAAGCCTAACAGCCTTCAGGCCCATAAGCAAACAAGGTATTCTGAAGGCTTTCCAGAAGGACTGGTAGACAAATTTCATTTCTTGGTGAGATTTGCCTGAGTCATGCTTGCATTCATTTTTAGATGGAAGGCTACTGAAAAAATATTATCACTCCTTTCATGACTATTTTTTACTTCCTTTGCTTTGATTTTTCACCAGAGCAACATTCAAGACAAAGTTCAACTTAGTCAAGTGACTACTTAAGGATGAAAAACCAAATTTTATGGAAAGTTTACTTCAAGGAAAACTTACCAGGGCCCTTTAGAAATTATGTTCATTTTAGTACAACTTTTTGTTTACTTTTACATTTTTCAGTAGTTTTGCTCAGTGAAGAACCTCAAGTCACTCCTGACACAAAAAATACATATATACAGAATAATAATAATAATAATAATAATAATACTTTATTTATACCCCGCCACCATCTCCCCAAGGGGACTTGGGGTGGCTTACATGAGGCCACGCCATTGATACAATAAACACATTATAACACAAAAACACAACAGAAAATCAGAAAATAAAATAACGTAAAATGCAAAACCAATGTAAATAAGCAGCACAACAATATAAAATCAAAACATTAAAAAACTAAAAATGATCACAGTGGGCAGGGCCAAAATCAAATATTAAAATTTTAAAACACTGGGAAATAGGACAGTGTAAAATATCAGGAAGGAGATCCGGGGGATAAGGTAGGATTTAATTGCACAAACCAGAAAATAAAGTGCTTCTGAGGGCATTTTATGCAGAGTTTGGTCAGGGATTATCATATATTCAATCATTAAAGGCACATTGGAACAGCCAAATTTTCAGGCTCCTCCTGAAGGTTGCCAGGGTGAGGGCTTGCCTAATATCTCTGGGGAGTGAATTCCAGAGCTGAAGGACCACCACAGAGAAGGTCCTCTCTCTTGTCCCCACAAATCATGCTTGCGATGAGGGTGGGAGCAAGAGAAGGGCCTCTCAGGAAGATCAAAGAGGTTGCGTGGGCTCGTAGACAGAAATGTGGTCGCGCAGGTAGGTGGGTCCCAAACAATTCAGGGCTTTGTAGGGCAGGTTTTGACCTACAAAGCCCCTGAACGGTTTGGGATCTGCCTACCTGCGCGATAGACCTCAACAATAGTTGGCATTTACTTTATTATTGGTTTCTCAACACAGTACACACACAACAGTATAGCTGTCACAGTATTGTTTTGAAGTCATTATAATGTTTAAACTTACATTTATTTTAAAGGATAGAATTCTCCATAATCAGAGGCAGTCAACATATTTCATTGCATGACATGAGCAAATGGGTATTCCTTTTCTAGATACAGAAATTGTCCAAGTAACTGCTGGATTTGGCTGATAAGTGCCATTGGGTCATAGTCCAGAACCACATGTGAAAATAGCAAGGCAGCTTTGGAAAAACGGTAATGGGGGTATAGCTTCTATAACTCTGACCACAACATCTGCCACCTGAACCAGGTGTGTCCTTTTACCTAATGGCAAGTTCTCCCTGTTCACAGTATTATTTTGTCTACAAAACAAAATAGAAGCTTTGCTTATTATGCTTCCCCAAATTATTGGTAGCATTTTTGTTTCAAATATACAATAGTAAATACTTTATTAACTTTGCAAACTAAATGCAGTACCCAAGGTGGGGGCATCTCCGAGATTTTTTGTTCAATACATAACTACAGCCCCATCTACACTGTGATATAATGCGGTTGGTACCTGGATTATATGGTCAATGTAGACTCATATAATGCAACTCAATGCAGCATAGAATGGGGCCTATGTATCCTTTCGGATATTATAAAATGTGTGTGGATTTTAACTTTTTTATAATGACTGTAATTTTCCTTTTTCCTGTGGCTTTTCTTTACGAGTACCTTTCTTGTTTTGTTCTGAAACTGTTTTAAGGATGCTGTTTTGGCTCAGGTAAGGAGTCCACCTCAGAGCTTTAATCTCACAATTATGCAGCCTTATTTCACATCTGGAAGTTTTACAGTACTATATTTGAAAGGCATTCTCAGTCTAAGGAGAAGAAAGGGATCTTATTCAGCATGGAATGAGGCTGACATGCTAACATTTGGATAAATGAATTTTTTGTTAATTTTAGAAAGTGTATGTTCCGAAGCAATTTAGGGTTTCTGTGTTTGTTGATATTGCTTTTTTAATGTGACAACTGTGACATACATTTCCACAACAGATGGATTAATGTCATTTTAAAAAATTACTTCACCTAGACAGGTGTTTCCTGTATATGTTTGACATAAAATTAAACATAGCTCCAGATGTTTCGTTTGCAGCAAAGCCAGTTAATTTTATTAGAACATTTAATCACAGATCAACAGTCTAATAGAATTGCAGTCTATGTGAAGTGGATATTTAGCAGAACTTCCTAATGAATAAGTGAAAAGACTATATATGGAAAGCTGCAGCATTCCTCAACGCAAATCCCATAATATTCATGCCACGTTTGTGAATTCAGATCAGGAGTTTGAATGTGTGTTTACTTCAAAGAAATTTCACAGAGCATAGGAAGTTTCAACCAAGGATATTAAAAGTTTTCAAATATTCCAGATGCTCATCCATGTGCTCTAAAGTAGTCTAAGCTTAAAGCCGTAGAGGGAAATGCTGGGGATCACACACTGGCTGCATTTGAGAAAGATTGCTATGTTTTGGTGTTTAGTATCATCCTGCCCGTCTGGAGCTGTTGATGTTCACAGCTGATTGCTTCGCTTATATTACCTGGAGCTACAGACAGCTGCAGAAAGTTCTGCTATGCTGGACTTAAACATCATTACATGCCTGGTTATTCTTCTTCCTCTAAGATTAGCTATAGATTTCCCATTAATTATTACATCAGGTTTATTCATCATTAATAAAATAGATTTGGGTTTGCTGTCAGGGATTTCTTCAGCTTAATGAAAACAAATGAAGAAAATCTCACCCCATCTTTGTTATACCTTCATCATAGTTTTTCCATTGTGCTCTTCTGATCAACCAGGGGCTACCGCAACCATATTCATGATCTCCCCCCCCCCCTATTTTTTTTTTGCTTTGAAATATTAGTGTATCTTAGGTACACTAATAAAAACTTAAAGCCTTTCGATGATTGATGCTTTTTGTTGGCCTGTCACCCCATTGTATGGAAGTTTGTTTTAATGAGTTTCTTTAATGAATATTTTATATTGATACTTGGATGAATGGCATATGGTAAATGCAAGGTAAATTACAGCTCTTTAAATAAATATTTTTCATAAATGATTTATTTTGCAATGCCTGTATTGTTTAGACCTCATGTCAGATGAAGGCTGGAAACTATTTACTCTAACACTTATTTGGGAGGGAACATTTTTTTAAAAAGTAAAAGAGTTTTAATTATTAACAAGCTTCCAATATGTCCATATAATATATAAGAAATTGCCATAAATTCTGTGAAAGTACAATTTTGCATTTTGAGACTTCATACATGGAAAAATTAGAAGTTCCTATAACAGCTATGGACATTTATTTAAAAAACAAATGAAATAAATCAGTTTTTTAAAAAACACACACACACACACATATTTTGGTTGGCAGGGAGCTTGGATTTCTCTGAATATTGCCAAGCAGAGCCACAAACTAAAGATATGAATTTAAATGTACATATTCCTGTGATTTACAGTGGAATCAGGTTGGCTTGACTCCAGTATTCCAGCACATTTGTGTGCCCATATGTACCACTCAGTGTATCATAACTTGAATTTTTGTAAAAAGCTCTTAAGTGAAAGAGTGATTTGCCTCTGAGGTTAAAATATTATATTTGAGATTATCCAATGTGAAAAGAAAGCTGTATATATTCTGTTTTATACCTGCACTTGATAGATGAATATTTATTAGGAGCCATGTGATTATGACTGTTCTTTCATTCTATGGTTTCTCCTAAGGCAGGAGTAGGCAATATATGAATTTGTTTGTTGCTGAACTACAGCTCCTATCATCGCATACCATCGGTTTTTGTGGCAAGCACAATCCAGCAACATGTGGAGGGCCACAGTTGCCCATACCTTTTCTAAGAAGTGTGAGACAGCTGCCAAAATACCTACCATTTCAGCATAGACCTGTATCAACCAGCTCTTCCACTCCTGTGTATACTGGAAGTAAAACTATTTATATTAAGGATTAAAAGAATAGTTGAAAATATTCGAACAGTAATCCAAAAACACATTTTTGAGTATCAAGAAACACTGATGAGAAGAATTCAAGATGAGCAAGAATCTTTGCAGTTCTGGTTATATTCATTTGCACAGAAAATGTATTTTTCTGCAAAAAAAAATATTTTTGTGTAGTCAATGATATTTTTACATGGGAAATGCTGGGTTTTTTACACAGAAAATGTGTTTTTGGGAAATAAAAGAGAACACATATTTTATTTATCTGTTTAGGTGCAGAAGAAGTTGAACTGCAAATAGCCTTTGGAATCCATGGTTTTGATTACTTTCTCATAGAAAAAAAAGAAAACTTGTAAAATTATTAAATCTTGTCTAGGAGAAGAGAGTTTATAAAGATTTTCATCTTGAATTTACATACCAAATATTTGCTGGAGAAATACATAACTTACCTTCAGGGTGTGACCATGGCCTTCTTTAAAAAAACAACAAGATTGCTTGAATCACATCAGAGATAGCACAGAAAACCTTGCTTCCTAAAACTCATTGTTAAATGGCATGCAATTCACGTGATTTTGATTCAGGAGGCAAAAATCTCCAAGAACCTCTATTACCACTCTTTCAATTTAAAAAATGCAGTAGAAAATTAAATTAACATAAGAGTTTTCCACTTTTCTCCATTATTTCTCTTTCTATTTGACATGCCAAACTTACTTCATGAGAAGCTGCAATTTGTGATCCAATGTGAATCATATAAACCCAGGTAGACTATTCAGAAAAACTTCCAAAAATAGAAATCTAAATTAAAGAACTGTAGAAAGATCATGAATATAATGAGGAAGAGTGTTAAAATGACATGGAAGGGCAGTTTACAAAACATATGCCAATCCAGCACCATCCTCACTCTGAAAATGCATGACAAGAATGGCCAGATTTATCTCACAGAATCATACAGTTAGAGCACTTAGGAACCATGCATTTATACTGTAATCATCTACCTTCAGGGTGTAGTAGAAATGAATGTCTTTAAAAGGACCATGAGGAGCTCTTCCTAGGTTCTGAATCTTGTTCGCTTCCATAAAATGTCTTTCCACAAAATATAACCATAATATGAGAAGGGTTTATTGCCAAAGTGACGCACACAGTTCAAACACAGGGCCAATTTGCCTGGCCTTTTTCAGGAAATAAAAGAAACAACCAGCTTCCCACTAGTATTCATCTGAATACATGGCCCTGCAACACTTTCAGTTTAGAACTACACAAAAACAAGAAAAGGAGTGGCTTTGCTATGTTGATCAACTTTTCCCAATTCCCAGGGAATATCTAAGAATGAAAACCAAGTTGACTTACAGTTTCATTGTGGCCAGTTTTGAGAACCATGTAGTTTGCCATGCCATTAAACTTCAAGAATCTGTGTCTTGTGAAAACACAGAGAGTTATTCATAACTTACTAGCAAGTATTCTAGTAATAACTTACATAGACGTAGGTGCTGTTTTCATGTGCATAAGTCCTATTTTGGATAGGACATGGAGGACTGTTCACTTGTCCTTTGCTCTGTCTTAAAATCTCTTCTCACCAGACAACTGAAAGTTGGGACCCCTATTGTAGTTGCTTACTAGTTGAGAAGGGAGGGAAGAGTAAGGTTTATTCCCGGGAGTTCTTGGGAAGCAGGTGGACTCAATGTCTCCAGTATTGCTGTCTCCCATCCAAGTTGAGATCAACTATTTCTTCATGATCTGAATTACTCCCAACCTCCTCTTTCTCTTTCCACTTGTGAGTCAGAAGGAAGCATAGGGCCCTCCCAACTGCCCAGAAGTAGGAAGACAGAACTGCATATGTGGAGCTATGTGCCAATATAGATTTCAGTTAGAATATTTCTTTCTAGTGAATCATAATAAGGTTCACTTGTGCAAAAGGTGGGGAGATGTGCACCTCCAGATGTAGTTAGACTGCAATCCTATCCCTCCTAGCTAACAGTCAATGGGGAGAGGATGACGATAGGTATATTCCAACAGTATTTAAGGTTCCATTAGTTTTCAGTCTTTGAATTATACTATAGCATTGTGCCTCCTCCTTAACGCTGCAGCTTCTTAGCTGCACATTTGTGCACTGAAATCCACAGACTTGAAGAATAATATGAGTTATGCTGTGTAATCTGCAGCTCAAAATGACAATTGTCAAACATACAACAAAATAAAATACCTCTCCTTCCTGGTGTAATTGGAAATGCCTTCTTATGCCATAAGGAACCTTCTGTATCATGCTACTTTTCCACATAACTATCATAGAAGAAAACATTTCCACGGACTTTCTTCTATCAAAACTATCTGCACTACATTCCAGTTACCCAACCCAGAGGTTTGTTGCAGGGATGAATGGTATAAGGGCTGTGAAGGGCTTTGTAGATGAAAGTACTAGAGAAACAGTTAATAGCTACAAATGACGACTTTCACGAGAAAAGCTTTCCTGTGTTTCAGTAAAAACAGAAGAAGACAATGTTCTCATTCAAGAGGCTTAATTGATACTTGGAAGTTTTCTTCCCAACCACAATACCTTTCATTGAAATGTAAGTCATTTTCAATTCAATTCATTTATACTTTATTGGCATGGTAAAATTACAGGAAAAAGACAAGTCTCTTTGTTTGGGGATATAGGCATAGAACTTATATAGGCTTTTTAAAAAAAAGAAAGACTGGTACAATCACTAGTTTTCAAATTGAGGGATTGAAAGGAGTGAAAGATTATCAAGTATAAATACCAGGCATGAGGTGAGGCTAGCTGTCCTGATGAATACTGCCAGATTCATACAACCCAATGCAGCACAAACGCCCTGCAAGTGAATAGTAAGTGCACTGAAAAATATGTAGCTACACATATACTTTTTTTTCATATCAGGAGTGACTTGAGAAACTGCTAGTCACTTCTGGTGTGAGAGAATTGGTCATCTGAAAGGACATTGCCCAGGGAACACCTGGGTGTTTGATGTTTTACCATCTCCCGCATGGGGAGCTGGAGCTGACAGGGGGAGCTCAACACACTCTCCCTGGATTTGAACCATTGATCTGTCGGTCAGCAGTTCTGCCAGCACAAGGGTTAACCCACCGTGCCACTGGGGGCTCCTACACAGTTACATTTCAGCCCCCAAATGTTGATAGATAAAACAAACTGTAGGCTGCCTTTCAGACAAGATTATAGAAAATGACGGGTTTGTTATCTACCCATTTCTCCCCAATATGAGAAACTAATGGAACTACAAAATACAACACTCAAAATCTTGCTCTGGCAGTCTGGGAATTCCTCAAGTCTTTTTCTTTTTTTCTGCCTTCAGTTTATGTATTATTGATTTTACAGCAAAAAAGATGGATGAAATTATTCATTGCTTCCTTCAAAAAGAAAATTAACCAAATATCACTGTATTTTCTGGTGTATAAGACTACTTTTTATGCCAGGAAAATATTCTCAAAAGTCGGGGATTGTCTTATACACGAGGTGTCATCTTATAGGGCGGGTGCTGAAACTTCTGATTTGGACTGGAGAATCTGCAGTTGCTGCATATGGTGGAAGGAACTCAAAAATGACTGTGGCCACATCTCCGCCATATACGGTGACTGTATGAAAGCAGCAAGGGTGGTGCTGTTCAAGTACAGTAGAAGAAAATCCACTCACCAGGAATTGTGGAAAGAAGTGATTTAACATGGTCTTGATGGTGAGGTGAAGGGGCACCTCACCGGGAAGGTGTATGTGAAGGGTGGAGCAAGCTGCAGGAGTCCGGGATGCCCGGGGTATGGAAAAAAGAGATATAGTGGTGCTGGACCCAAAAAAACATGTCTCTTTCATCCATCTGGCCCACCCTTGTATCCTATTACCGTACCTCCTCCTTTGCACTCAGATCTCACTCCTGAGGACTTCAGTAAAGCGTTTCAGGCACACATGTGCAAGATCTGAGAGGCAGAGAAGGAGGTATGGTAACAGAAAAATTACCATATTGAAATTAAATCTGATGTTTTCTAAATTTTATTTGGTGTGCATTGAAAGAGGGATAGTATTATACAGCAAGTATATTCCAAACTCTATATTTTAACTGGAAAAGTTGGGGTCGTCTCATACGCCCAGTCATCTTATACACTGGAAAATATGGTAAATAGCTAGTACAGAGGATAGTTCTTCAGAAGAAATCTTTCCAGGGGAACTGGACATGCAATATGACTCTTTCGTTAGCTCCAGTTCTTCTCCCAAGAATGCTTCTCTTATATTCACTTGCAGCAGACCTGATCTGGAAATACTCCTGATTTTTTCCTTTTGGGTTTAAAATACAGTGAGACCTTCTATCTGTGGTGGATATGTTTTAAAAAAAACATGAATACCTGAAATTGCACACATAGCAAATCCTATATTTTTTGTGCTGCAGTTGAAAACTTAATCTTAAGCCACTAAATTTTAAGTAGTCTACCATGGTCCAAAAATATATGATTCAGTACAGAGTTAAAGAGTGCTTCCTATGGCTGAAGGAATTCTCCCCCCTCCCCCCGCCCCTATTCTCTAGCTGTTGATCAGCTCCCAACTTTCCTCTTATTGCTTCCTTGGGTGCTTGTACAGATCCTTGAAGGTGATAAGTTGGCTTTTGGTCCAAGCATACCAAAGAATTATTGAGGGCCCTTCCAGACATGTCTAAAAGCTGTGATGGGTTCCAGATTATCCTGAGGTGTCCAAATGACATCTTGGGTTAATCCAGATTAACCCAGATTACACCTAGATTTCCAGGTTTACTTCAGATTAAAAGATACATCTGAAAATATACTGACTTTTCAATAAGGTCCCGATCTATGCAGGTGTGAGCCTTGTGGGGATTTTGTCTCAGGATCACCTTCCGATAGGAGCTCGAAGAACTGAGACAGCACTGCCACCCTGCCCACCCTCACCGCCTTATCTATTTTTTAAACAACTCAAAAGCTCAGTTGCATCATTTCCAGATACAATGGAATGCTTTGAAGCCTCCAAAAACCGTAACTCTGATTTTCAGTTGTTCAAAAATAAAAAAGGGAGAGAAAGAGGGCAAGGGGCTGGTTGCCATACCCTCTCAATTCCAATGCTGGTTCGGCACTGGAGGGAATGTAGTCACCACCACCACGATGAAAACCACAGGATTTTAAAATCCCAGTTCCTTTCAGCCCTGTTTGGAAGGGCCCTGAGAGATGTCCAGAAACACATCCAGGAGCAGTCACCATGGGTAAGTGAAACCACAGAAAACTATCCTGTGTATATGGGGGTCTTATTAGAATTCAGCACTGCTACTGACATTTCAAGGTGGGAAGTCAAATGACAACAGGGATCACAGGCAAGCATGGTCTGGGAGAACAAAATGAAGCGGGACGCAGGCTGATAGAATTTTGCCAGGAAAACTCGCTGTGTATAACTAATACTCTCTTCCAACAACCTAAAAGACGGCTTTATACATGGACCTCACCAGATGGTCAACACCGAAATCAGATTGACTACATCCTTTGCAGCCAAAGGTGGCGGACATCCATCCAGTCGGTGAAAACAAGACCTGGGGCTGACTGTAGCTCAGATCACGAACTTCTTACTGCCCAATTTAGAATAAAACTAAAGAGATCAGGGAAAATACACAGACCAGTTAGATATGATCTCACTAACATTCCTAGCGAATATACAGTGGAAGTGAAGAACAGATTTGAAGGACTAGATTTAGTAAACAGAGTCCCAGAAGAACTATGGACAGAAGTCCGCGACATTGTTCAGGAGACGGCAACAAAGTACGTTCCAAAGAAAAAGAAAACCAAGAAGGCAAAATGGTTGTCTGCTGAGACACTGGAAGTAGCCCAAGAAAGGAGGAAAGCAAAAGGAAACAGTGATAAGGGGAGATATGCCCAGTTAAATGCGCAATTCCAGAGGTTAGCCAGAAGAGATAAGGAACTATTTTTAAATAAGCAATGCATGGAAGTGGAAGAAGACAATAGAATAGGAAGGACAAGAGACCTCTTCCAGAAAATTAGAAACATTGGAGGTAAATTTCAGGCAAAAATTGGTATGATAAGAAACAAAGATGGCAGGGACCTAACAGAAGCTGAAGAGATCAAGAGAAGGTGGCGAGACTATACAGAAGATCTGTATAGGAAGGATAATAATATCGAGGAGAGTTTTGACGGTGTGATGAATGAATTAGAACCAGAAATCCTGAGGAGTGAGGTTGAATGGGCCTTAAGAAGCATTGCTAACAACAAGGCAGCAGGAGACGACGGGATCCCAGCTGAACTGTTTAAAATCTTAAAAGATGATGCTGTCAAGGTGATGCATGCCATTTGCCAGCAAATATGGAAAACACAAGAATGGCCATCAGACATCAGATTATGTGGATCATAATAAATTGTGGCAAGTTCTTAGTGGGATGGGCATACCAAGCCACCTTGTCTCTCTCCTGAGGAATCTGTACAAGGACCAAGTAGCAACAGTAAGAACTGACCACGGAACAACAGACTGGTTCAAGATTGGGAAAGGCGTACGGCAAGGCTGCATCCTCTCACCCAACCTTTTTAACTTGTATGCAGAACACATCATGCGATGTGCAGGGCTGGATGAATGCAAAGCTGGGGTGAAAATTGCTGGAAGAAACATTAACAACCTCAGATATGCAGATGACACCACTCTGATGGCCAAAAGCGAGGAGGAGCTGAGGAGCCTTCTAATCAAGGTGAAAGAAGAAAGCGCAAAAGCCGGGTTGCAGCTAAATGTCAAAAAAACCAAGATTATGACAACAAGAATGATTGACAACTGGAAAATAGAGGGAGAAACCGTGGAGGCTGTGACAGATTTTGTATTTCTAGGTGCAAAGATTACTGCAGATGCAGACTGTAGCCAGGAAATCAGTGACTCTTACTTCTTGGGAGGAGAGCAATGTCCAATCCTGATAAAATAGTAAAGAGTAGAGACATCAGACTGGCAACAGATCCGCCTAGTCAAAGCCATGGTATTCCCTGTAGTAACCTACGGATGTGAGAGCTGGACCTTAGGGAAGGCTGAGCGAAGGAAGATCGATGCTTTTGAACTGTGGTGTTGGAGGAAAGTTCTGAGAGTGCCTTGGACTGCGAGAAGATCCAACCAGTCCATCCTCCAGGAAATAAAGCCCGACTGCTCACTGGAGGGAAGGATACTAGAGACAAAGTTGAAGTACTTTGGCCACATCATGAGGAGACAGGAAAGCCTAGAGAAGACAATTATGCTGGGGAAAGTGGAAGGCAAAAGGAAGAGGGGCCGACCAAGGGCAAGATGGATGGATGGCATCCTTGAAGTGACTGGACTGACCTTGAAGGAGCTGGGGGTGGTAACGGCCGACAGGGAGCTCTGGCGTGGGCTGGTCCATGATGTCACGAAGAGTCGGAGACGACTGAACAAATGAACAACAACAACTGACATTTCAGACCAGGAGATTCTGCAAGGTAAGGTGAGGAACAATTTGTTTCTTCTATCATCCAAATACCCTACACATATTACAGAAGCACAATTGTATTTCAATATTGTTTATTAGAGAAGAATAGACACACAGAGAGATAAATGTGCACATTACACTAAGGCATGATGAACCAACTGACATTACATTAATTGTTTGAAACTTTTTACATGTAAATGGTGAATGTTAAGAATGCATAAATTAAGTAAATTGTGCATACACGAAATGTAAATATCCTTCCTGTTTTTTTTTTTATTAAAAATCTGTAAAGTGCAGTGGAATAAAATGAAGCAAAATGAATGTGAAGAATATGAGAAATGGAGGCAAATTGACACTGACAGATTTTGTCCATCCCTAATTGCACAACTAAAAATTGCAGACATCCCTGGTTTAGTTGGATTGGTGCTGAGAATCATTTTACCATTCATGTTGGCTGCTTCTGGCCCAGTTGCCTGTTTCATGTTTCCAGCATGGGTTTACCTCATATCATGCCATGATTACCTGCTTATTGACTTTGAGCCTCTGATTTCCGACACAGCAGATGATGAGTTCCATACTTTAGCCCATGTTAGAAATTCCTTGATTTTGATTGCATATTGCTCCTTGTGCTCAAATGAAGTCTCACGGCCCTGATAAGCACAGAGTAAAGAGTGTGTGAATGAATATGTATCTCCCCATGGGAACCTTATTTCTTTTGATAGAAAGAACAAGTCAAACACTAGGCTTTCGGTCATTAGATAATGCTAGAAACAACAAGTACATCAATGGTTTAATCACTAACTGTTCCATTCCACATTCTTTAACAAATTGCATGCACATATTTGTGAACATGTTGTATTTCGAAGTCTACCCTATGCAGGCATGTCACAATTCCTATAGCTATAAACAGGGCACGGTGTATTTGCTGAATATGCTTTTTAATCCCAAATATTTGTTCATCAATGGATGCATAGATCTGTTTTGTGTATAGTTTGTGTTGTTTTTTTTTCCTTTTTAAAAAAGGAGGGAGAGAAGGAAGAGAAGATGGAGGAGGAGAAAAAGAAAAAGTCTGGCTTTAAAAGATAAAGCAAGGCAAAGAGCAATTTTTTAAAAAAGTACAACTATTACATACTTACAGGGCAAGCATTTGCTAACAATAATGGGCAGGAAATTGAAGGCCCCCTTTATACTATAATTTTTGGATACGCTTACAATAATGCTCTGCATTTCTATGCTGGCAAGAGAATGGCTTGCTACTGACAACAGCTGGGATTTATTCTGTGCCTTAAATTCCAATGCATATTTCTAAACTGGGTGTTTGATAATTTAGCCTTATCGATCTTCATCTGCATTTGGCCAGCAATGACTGAAAGTGTTTACAAAAATGATGCTCCTGTTATACTGAAAAGGGGGTGGGGAGCTAAAGTGGCCACATTTTACTATTTCCTGACAAAAAAAGGTTTTATTCTATTTTTTCTCTCCCTTTTTAATGGTTGATCTGTGCAAATGCCTGTTCCTTTTTAAACATGTTGCCTCATGCGGTTCCCATTATTATAAAGTTACTTATCATTCAAGAGCTTTTCCATCCATCCAAGCACAGCTTTGCACCATCAGAACCAAAGGCTCTGTGACAATTAAATAATTGCACTCCATAGTCTTGAATTATGCACTTTGGCTTTGCCTTTCTTCTTAATATAACCTCCCCTTTTAAAAAATGCTTTGGGGTGCAACCACTGACTTTGACGCCCCTGGACAGTATTTTAAGAACTCATTTGTTTGAGGGGTTTTAATCTGAAGACACTGAAAAGTTATACCCGCTGTGATGTCGTCAATCACGCCAGGAGGAAAAATAGTGGCATGATTTGTTATCTGCTATTTCCCTTGCTGTGGTGACTGTCTCGCAGTGCCAGGTCTGTCCTTAAGGCCATCACTTATAGGGCCCACTGTCTGTCAAAACCTCAGCCAACTTTAAGGACTGCCTTTGTTGGAGCAGACAAATGAGTATGACCTTTAACAATAAAATAGGCACCCACTGAGCGAGATGAAACAGCAACTGAAATTAAGAACACCATACGGCCATTTCAAACACTCGTGAAAAGTTAAGAGTTGAACTATAACTTAATTATAAGAGTAAATGTGGGCAGATGCTGTCAATAATGAAACAGACATGGTCAGAATCATCGATCCACCATGCGGGCTAAAAACTTTAGTTCATCCAGGAACCATCCTGCAATTCATTAATAATGAATGGCATTGATGGGGTTCTTAAAGAATTGCGGAAGGGATTAAATTATAGCAGTTCAAGGTTTATTGGGGATTGAAAGCCAGCTGCAAACATGTACGGATCATTTATGAATATTCGAGATGGGCACAACGGGTGAAAAAATAGATAAGAACACACCAAACCTTTGATTTGTACTAATAGCTACTTCAAAAGATCTTCACTAAAAGGACCTCTGCCTGGGTAGTTATTGGATGTGGAGCGGTCATTGATATTTTGTACTATTTCAAAGCACAGCCTGATAATTCCGGGCAATGTATTGTAAAGACAGCAGCCCTGTTTGTGGTTTTCAAAGTCCCTTGCAAGCTGGCTTGGCAAGTGGTCAATTGAGACTCAGTGTTACAGAAGGTAAAACACAAATCAATCTTATTGAGCACTTTTCGGGTAATATAATATTCTGCCTGTGGCAATAATGAAATTAGCCTATGGATTTTGCTTAAATATTGCAGTGCCATTTGAATATTTAATGGAATATAAGACTCTATAGATATGCAGATTTTTGTGGTCTATGTAAAAATATAGCATAGGCTTTTAAATTCATTTCATTTCATTTCATTTCATTTATTTATTCATTTATTCATTTATTTATTCATTTATTTATTTATAGAAAGGTCATCACTAACGATCAAGATGGCATTGGGGAAAGTTCCTTTGCTCATGATGTCCATTTATAATACATTCTGTTAAAATAAATGCTGTGAGATACCAGAGCATAGACAGGTGCTTCTACCTTTCCTTTAGTGAATGGTACAAAGAAGACAATCGCTTTTCATCCATCATTACTGAAATTAGAATTATGCCACAATATCCCAGTTTCACCATTTTCTGTATGAAGAGACATGATTGATACACTATGGGAAATGTCTTTATGTGTTGAGCTTGCCCTTCTGAGAAGAAATTGTGAAGCTCCCTGTGTGGAAGGCCTTGCCCTGCCACCAGAGAGCCTAGTTGTGTTTGAAGTGTTGTGCAGTTAGTGTGTGGCTCAGAGTTGTTTTGTATGGAAGCACCAATCTGCTTGCTTTCTACATTCTCTGAACAGTCTGAATACAGCAGGTTGATAGGTGAGTGGATGGTTCTGTAGCATGGCAGAGGACAGAACTGGGTTATATTGTCCGGCCCATTTCAATTCTATGACTTTACAAAGAAGCTGTCACAAAGAGCTGACCCTTTAAAGAAACTGAAGATCCCACATGAATGATCCTCAAAAGATATTTTTCTGGGAAATGTTCAGATGGTGGTTTTTTAATAAAAGTTATCACTGCTCTAAAAAGGGTACTTTATGAAATTTTCTCCATATTATTTTTGGTTTAATCAGGGTTACCATTTGCCCCAAATTATTAGGAAATTGTCATTTGACAGTGCTATATTTCTTTATACACACCAGTTGCTCACAGTGCATGAAACTAATACAAGTTCAACATATCTAGTTTAGATACACCTGAAAAGCAGAAATTGTTTGGACATATGGGAGCAGCCATCACATCGACATCACCCTGGGAGGAAGAAATATACAAGTTTGGGCCCTTTTCACACTGCATACTTCTACCTTTGCGATTCCACTTTAATTGTCATGGTAACATTCTGTGGACTCCTGGGTCTTTCCCCATAAGGAGAAGGATTTAGAATTTCCAGCCAGGGAACTCTAGTGCCCTTCCAAACAACAAATCCTGGGATGTTGCCATGGAACTTGCCATGGATGACAAGTTTGGACTGTGTGCTTTTTAATAATTATTTTAATGTTGCTATGTTTTAATTCTTGTTTTAATGTATATGTTATTTTATTGCATGTATATTTTAATGGCATCAAATTGCTGCCTATCTTTGAGAGTGTTCTGAGTCCCCTTCTGGGTGAGAAGGGCAATACACAAAAGTAGTAAATAAATAAATACTAAAGAGCTTTGGTTATACTCAGAAGAAGCACAATGAAACAACCAGGACCTAATCCAGTCACAATTAAAGCCTTGCTGATTTCAGTGACTCTACCAATTTATACTAACAGTACAGTCCTAAATGGGAACAAGAACATGGCTGATCTACCAAGTCATTTCAAACTCTGCCAGTTAATATGCAATAGTAGATAGGGGTTCCAGATTTTTCAGAAAAGCAGTGTTTTTTATTACATTTTCCCATTCTACAATGGAAACAAGGGAGAATTAGCAATCTTTGTTTTATACTGACATAGCTGACAAGTGCAAGATGGGATTTTCTGTGGGAGCACAGGGGCTTTGGTTCTAAAAGACCCACAACTAATTGTGGCCTGTTCCACTTACAAGGTATTGCATTTCAGGGCATATACTTGTGCTCCCAGCAGGAACTACACTAGTAGAGATTTCTATATGCGAAATTAGGCCACCTGGGTCAATAACTAGGACTACCACTTTTCTCTGATGGTGAGAAGGCACATCCCATGATCCTAGTCCCTTCATCTAGGAAAGCAGAGGGTTTTGATTGCTCAAACTTCTGGATATAGTCAGTTGTGTTCTACATACACCTTCCTGACACAGGGCTATTTCACACTATACAATTATAACATTATATTCTGCATGAACTCCCATGGGTCCATTCTATGAAATTCTGGAGTTTGTAGTTGATAATTCTAAATGCTCCTTCTTAAACTGAATAGCCCAGGATTTCATAAAATATGACCATGCCAGTGAAAGTGGGATATAGCACTATAATCATGTGGTGTGAATAACGAATATTCCAGACAACTTCAGGACACTTGTCTTTGTACTCATTGGCACAGTAACAGGAGATCTTAAGAAGTAGAGCTTCTTAAATGTATCCATTTAACCCAACTGTTAATCCTGACTGGAATAAAGCTACTAGATCAGTGGGATTTAACTTTCAGGAATTGATTCAATGGGTGTACTCTAATGGTTAATAGTCCCATACAGACTAGGTCCAGGCTACCTAAAGGATTCTGCCTCATATCATAATAGCTTTGGGTGGCTTTCAATAAAATTAATTTGAACAATTTAAAAATTAGAACAATAACTAGTTGAAATAAAAAGTAAACCTTCTAAAAATGAGAAGGCACGGTATTAAGGATTTTATTGCATGAAGGTAGAAAACCAGGACTGAAGAAGAACAATCACCTTTGTTGATGGTTCCTACCGGACCAAACTTCTCTGCCATTGATGGAAAAATGGGGAATATGATCTCTGTACAATATTCTTGCCTCTTGAGCATTCTTGCTGGAGGTCAGCTGTGACTAGCAGTGCTGTGGAATTTGAAGAGGCATGAATGGAGGGCGAAAGGGAGAAACATGCCAAGAGAAAGGTGCGTCAAGCCAACCCTGACCGGGACCACCTTCCACCTGGAAACCGATGCCCTCACTGTGGGAGAACATGTGGGTCAAGAATAAGGCTCCACAGTCACCTACGTACCCACCACCAGGACACTGCACTTGGAGGTCAATCTTACTCGGACAACGAGGGATCGCCTAACTGAACTAATTCCTGTCAACATTCAAAATGTTGCTTTTTGCATTTTCATCTTCCATGTCATCTATGACAATTCCACATAAGGGACTCTCCACACCAACGAAGTTGGTGGGGGGAACGATTTGCCCCTTCCCCTGAAGGGAGAGAAATGGGAGGTTCCTATGGAACCTCCTGGAAGGAGGGCGGGGGCTGGCTGAGCTCTCGAGCCAGCCTCCTCCCTCAGTCTTTGAAGACTTGCTTGAAGAGAGGACGTGCCTGAGCCGACCTCCTCAGGCGTTCTTGGGACTGGCCTGGGAGGTGGGGTACTCACCCACCTCCCCCATCGGAGCTTCGGGAACCGGAGCTTGGTGAGCTTGGTCCATGCGCCGCCTTGCTGCCTCCTGACGCGCGCCCGCTGCGGCGCCGAGCGGCGGGCGTTATTGCGTCGGGCTGCGGCCTTTTTAAAGGGCTTTGGGGGAGGGGTGCCTCTCTCCCCCCTCCCTCCTTTACTCAATTGATAGCCGTGCCGGCGGCTCTGCAGCTCGGAACGGCAAGACCTGCGAGTCAAGACCTACAGGGGGTCGAGGCCTACCTGAGGAGTTTTCGTTGGGCAGGTCGGTCTTGGGGCGGGTCTGGGAGGTGGGATGCTTCCCCCTCCCTTGATCCAATCCTGGGCCTTGGCTTGGATGCTTGTCTCCTTGGCGTCGAGGCGCTGCCGTCATCAATAGGTTTTTGGCCGCGTTTCGGCGCGATTTGCGGCCTTGTTTCTGGGGCTGGAGGCGGCACACTTCTGGAAGGCGAGGCACCGCGCGCTCGTGGTGCTGCCGAGCAGCGGCCGCCATTTTGCTGCTGCGACGAGGCGGGATGCCACCAGGAGGTTGATAGTTTATGAACCATTGTGGCCACATCATTTCTATTCTGGAAAAGACATAGCTGGCAGATCAACCAAGTTTACCAAGTTCCTGGATCTGAAAACCATAAATTCTTAAGGTCTTCATCTTTTTGGGATTCCATTTCAATTTATTGATCTAAATGTTGACTAATGCATCCCACACTGGTTCAGCAATTGAATAGCCCTGGATGAGTCAATCAGTACTCGAAAGCCTTCAGGGGAAGGTTTCTCTTATACAGCCATTTTCACAGGCATAAGCAGACCTTCTTAGTATTTACACCCAGGTTCTGGAACTCATTTCCTAAGGAGTAGGAAAGTATTCTTTAGTCTGGTGAGGATCTTTTTTGAAGCTGGCTGCTTTACAAGAAAAGTTCTGTACTTAACGTTCTGTATAATTTTCTAAATGAATTTAATCAGATATTTATAGTTTAATATCATTTATTTAAAACTTTGTGTCAATCTACTGTACATGTTTTACATACATTTCATTTTTTTCCTTGCAAGTTGCCCTAAAGTACAACAATCTGAAAGTTATAAATAAACTAACACAATACAATTGGCTGTTGAGCATTGCTAAAAGAAGCAGCAATGTTCTGACTCTCATTTCAGACTGAGGCACACAGGAATTTCTGTCTGTTTGTCTCCTTTATATATGGGTTCTCAGCTTCCATTGGCATTCCCATCCAAGTTGCCATATTTGTATCCAAAACAGATCCTCTGAAGATGCCAGCCACAGATGCAGGCAAAACATCAGGAGAAAATGCTGCTAGAACATGACCAGGCAGCCCACAAACCACACAACACCCAAAATTAGAATTGGTTTTGCTTATGCAAAGATGGCAGAACTTTCCAAATAAAAGTGATGGTGAGTTTTATGTAATCAAAACCCTTCACCAGTTAAAAGACTCTGCCTTTTTAATAGGCTTGAAATTACAATTGTAATCATGCTCTGCAGTGGTAATCCGCTCAGTTTAGGGTTAACAAGCTTTGACAAAGCACCATGGGGAAGCCTAGATTGCTCTCACCTACATTGTACCTAGCCCTGGGATGGATAAAAACAGTCTCATTCACTAATGCGACAGGACTGAGTGCCTCCAGGAACACTAAATGTTGAGAGGGAAAACATGAATCTTGACTTTCAGCAGAGGTGGAACTAAGCCATTGTTCACTCCCCTTAAAAAAGACATTTGGTGGCCAGTTCAGAGTGCCCTAGGGACACCTAAAGCTGCATTAAGCACTTGTGAAAGTGAAAATCTGCTGGGAAACCAATTCCAGTGTTTAAACCTCAGCATGAACAGCAGAGTTTCTGGCAGGGTCACTTTTTACATGTCTTTATAACCACGTTCAAAATTTTCTGTATATGCAGTAGAGATATTTCACAGGAGTTCACCTGTAAAGCAGCCAAGAAGGAGAAATGTTGAACTCCAGATCACTGTAACCATGAAGAAAAAGAGTTATAAGAGGATGATGGGAAAGCAAATGGAAGTTAACTATCTGATATGAGAAATTGGTGTTGCCTCATTGTACTAGAATAAGATCTCGGAGGTACTGCATGATTTAAAATGCATTTTAAAATTTAGTAAAGCATAAGCATCTATTGTTTGTTCTGACTATAGTAGAACCATTTAATTAGTTGCATTTGTCTACTTAACAATTGCTAGAATTGGTCTGTTCTTATTAGAGCTAACCAACAAAATTCTAGATATGGAATGTAGCTAAAATGTTCAAACTTCACCTGCTTGACAGAAAAATATCAGCTGTAGAACAGAGTGTTATCATTTACATTCCTAGAATATACAAGTATTATTTAAACCCACTGGTGGCACAGTGGGTTAAAGCCCTGTGCCAACAGGACTGAAGACCAACAGGTCGCAGGTTCGAATCCGGGGAGAGGTGGATGAGCTCCCTCTATCAGCTCCAACTCCTCATGCGGGGACATGAGAGAAGCCTCCCACGAGGATGATAAAAACATCAAAATCATCTGGGCATCCCCTGGGCAACATCCTTGCAGACAGCCAATTCTCACACAACAGGATGCTCCTGACACGACAAAAAAAATAAAATATAAAGAATTAAAATAACCCATTCATGATTAATATTGGAGCTACCCTATTCATGATTAATGGTGGGGTTGAAATCATCTGGCTGTCTAGATGTTACTGGACTGCAACTCTTAAAATTCAGCAGTATTGGACATACTGTCTATCATCCGCATCAAACGGGGGTGAATTCAGCTGCATGCGTCACTTTGTCTTCCCTTTAAGCATGGAGTCAGCCAGCTCCCATTCCAAGGCATGCCGCTACTTCCAGTGGGTCTTTATGCTTAAAGAGAAGGCAAAGTGGAGCAACACAGGAGGCATCCCGTGTTGCACCAGGAACAATTGGGGGAAACCAGGTGGTCGGCACTTCCCCAGTGGGATGGGTAGTCAGGTGAGTCGAGTGATGTGGGGCATGGAGCTACAGGTTCCCCAGCCCCCTCTCCACAGGCACCACTGAAATCGCTGCAATGAATGGTGATTCTGGCTGCCTTTGTGATGAGGTCATAAGTCAGCTGGGAACTGCAGTGCAACGATGTTTAGAAGGCCACTTGAGGTTCTTCTTTGACTTTTAATGACAACCCAATATACAAAGTCTTGATCTATTTCCTGAAAATAATCAAATGTGGTCAACCCTCCTGACAAATGGGGTTCAAATCTGGTATATTCAGTCCAAATGGAAAATAAAGGAGTTGTAGCACCAAACAAATTAGACAACAAAACAATCAGAGTTCATGCAACATCCTGTTGCTCCCTGATTCCAAGTATAAGACAATGATGCCTATGCATACGTAGCAGTTGCAAGACAGCTTAGTATCTCTCCATGACACGCACATGTAGGTTTTCAAATTACTTATGTAATAAGAGAGAGATTTGGTAGCCCACTTTCATTATCTTTATCATATTCTACATGTTAGAGGCAAATATTTGTAGCAAAAAGCTTCTACACACATAGTTTTCAATATATGTACAATTTTGAGTATGAAATACAATTTGAAATTTTTGCACATCAATGAAGTTCACTAACAAAAAAATGAACTTTTTTTTATATGAAAGCATCTTGAAACAGAAAATTTTGAGTGTTGTTTCAAGGAGCTATTATCCTTATTGAATTAATTATCTGATAACATAATCAACTTAACATCCAAAGCACAGCTCCATAAGGGTGGTGTGAAGACAAAAGATGCAGTCTTCTTGTTAAGGCTGCTAGAGCTGTGTAATCAGCACAACACAAGACAGGGTTTGACTCCAAATTAGTGGTTTGAAAAACAGCCCAATTTGGTACAATCCAGAGACTGTCCAGTTCTTTGCTTTTTGTTACTTTGAATGCCTTTCAAAATTCAGGAAATGTATTAGTTGCCTTTTGCATGCTGCCAGTTTTCTGAAGAGCTCACACCAGTATTTTCTTCTTTGGGAAACTAGGTAAAGTTAACCCTAGAGACTTGCTTCTTGAGGTGGTTTGGTGAGGGAGTAATGTATTTGAAGCTGGATGGCAATGCAGAATTCGATGAAGTTACAAGAGATTATTCATTTTGGTGGGGTTAAAACATTTTTAAAATGAACTTATTTTATACAAAAGCATATTGAAACTGAAAATTTTGAGTGTTGCTTCAAGGAGATATTATCCTTATTGAATCACAATTTCTTGAGGGAGTGGGGAAGAGAGGGAGGAATGGAGGGATAATTTTGTCATATGAGTTTCTACTGAACTTCTAATGTCATAGTATAAATTTATTTAATTACAATCACAAGCAGAAAGCTATGGAGTGACATAGCAACTCGAGTATCTGTGTATAACTGTATACAGTGATACCTTGAGTTAAGAGTTTAATTAGTTTCATGACTGAGCTCTTAACTCAAATTGCTTGCATCTCAAAGTGAATTTTCCCATTGAAGCGCTCTTAAACTGTTCTGAGCCCCCAAATACCCCCCATTTTTGTTATGTGTTTTTAAATATGAAAATGTACTTTATAAATAACAAATTATTTATTTATGTATTTATGACATTTCTACCCAGCCTTTCTTACCCCGGAGGGGACTCATGGTGGCTTTACATACAGGCAAAGATTTGATGAATTAAAACACAATATACATTTAAATAAATATTAAAATAAAATTTAAAAGTACATTTAAAACAATTAAAACATTTAAAACAATACATTCAGAGTTAAACAAGTAATCCGCGAGCATATTCTGGGCCATTCCAATGGTCACTGCACAGTGTTACAAGTCTATCTATTGCACAGGTTCTCTAAAGACTTGGTAACAAAGCCACATTTTCACTCTCTTGTGGAAGGTCAGGAGGTAGGGGGTTGATCTAATATCAATAATGTATAAATGCACATTCACATGGAAAAATTAAAAATGAAATACCAACTTTAAAATGGTAGAAGCCCAAAGTTGTGACAAGGAAGCACATTTGAGGCAACAAAATGTGTGTTGGTCAGTGTAACAGCAAAGCAAAACCTGTCTCCCTCCCTCTCTTGGTCTTTCTTCCTCTCTCTCTTCATAAAATCAAATGGCAGGAATAAAAACCACACAAAATCAGCTAACCCAAAGTTCCTCAAAGTGGACAAGAGCAAAGTGGACAGCAATCTCCCAAAGTGGACAAAAGCATGAGGCGTGGAGGCATGAGGTATGGAGCCTGCTCCCTTGAAGCCCTACAACTTCTGATGTTAGTGCTCAACTCAAAATGCAGCTCACACGTCAAAGAAAACCCCAGGCTGAGCAATGGCTCTTAACTCAGAATGCTCTTAATTTGGGTGCGCTTAAGTCAAGGTTCCACGGTATGTGCTCCACAATGCATATGTGGAAATGTCAGCATTTGCAATAGTAACTCACAGTACTATTAAATCTATAGGCAGCAAAGTTTTGGAACAAAATCATCTTAAAAGAGAAATGCTCTAAACGAAAATCACTACTTTCGAAAGCTAAGTCACTAAACTGTTTGATTGAAAGATTCTGGTGTTTTGTTAACATAGCAGGACATTTCAGAACTAGTGCACAATGAAGGTATCATTTGTCATTAATGTTAGGGTTCCTATGTTCTTAAAATTATTGATAAGGAAAATAATTCATTGAAGGAGCATGAATGTTCAAGTATTTTTATTTTATTTTAAAAGGGACTTTATTTGAGAACTATAACAACACTTTGTTTAATAAACGATTCAGAACTTATCCACCATTTCATGGTGTTATACCATAATGACACCAAAGGTTGTTATTACACTTGAACTAATAAATAAAAATTGCCCTATATGCAAAACAAGATGTATTGTAAATGCACAATAACAGACTGTTTAGCTAAAATATTCAGCATGATATAGCAATCCCAAAAATAGAGCAACAATTACATAACATCAATAATGCAGTCCACCACTTGAAGAAATCAATTTCCATGATCCTTATAGGGCAAAATCAAGTAATCCTTTAAGTGAATAGTCTCAGCACGGTCTTGTGGCTGTTATAACGTCTGTATGAAGTTCTGGTAATAAAGTAATGATGTTCATGTTTCTGCACTTATACTAACAATTGTACTTGTATAAACTTGCTCAAACTTTCCTTAAAATTCTGATATATCTGAAATCCAGTTGTTAGTTCCAGCTAGAGTAAGCTGCTAATGAGTACCGCTAAGTCAACAAAAGTGCACTATTGTTTTTCAATAAAATGTTGTTAAAAATCTGATTTAAGTCTATGACATTTGTTAGCAAATTATTTATAATTGTTCTCAAAGTAACCAAATATTCTGTGTACACACCATGAATAGTTCATATTCTCTAACTGTGTCTCTAATTTGCAGACTTTGCAGTGTCTGACTGTACATGAGAGCTGATATACAGCAGCTGTCACTTTTTTGAGGATTTAACATGTGCCAATCAATACTGGACAGTATCTGGAAGTTGGCATGCCATAGAAGTCAGTATTTGACAGAAAGTTGAATGTAACAGATGCTTGGGTTTCAACAACAGTTTTGGACAATATCTTGCAAGAGTATTTATGAATATTTTGGCAAGATTTGTCCATAAGCACATTGAAGTAGCAATAACCTTCCAGCTATGATAAAAGCTGGCACATTTTGTATTAATATCATCCATTAATTTCACTAATCAAAACTGACAGCTATCAATTTTGACATGGAAATAATTGATTCTGGAATTCAAATGCTGGGTTTTGAGATCAACATGAAAAATGACACTTGTGAAATATTCATCACATTTTGGAATATCTTACATGGGCAATACTTCAACGATATTTTTTCATGTATGTGTTTTCAGTCTTCCAAACCATGTGTCCTCAGTCTTCCAAACTATGTATTGCAAATACATAGTCCTATCTGGCATTAGTGATAGGAATTTACATTAATGTTGACTTACAAAGTTCCCATTAATTCAATGAGCATACTCAAGCTGGCAGTAGCAAATGGATTGACATCGGGGTAGAAATCTTGAGTTGTCCTAGATCAGTGGTCCTCAACCTGTGGGTCCCCAGGTGTTTTGGCCTACAACTCCCAGAAATCCCAGCCAGTTTATCTCCCCAAAACATCTGGGGAGAACCACTGTTGAGAACCACTGTTCTAGATGCTGCTGAGCTATAATTCCCAGTATTCTCCACAACTGGTTTACTGGCTAGAGCTGCTGTGAGTTGCAGTGAACCCAATAATGTTTGGAAGGTTATATGATTCACACAATTGATTTAAGCCATATATTCTGACTGGACTGCAAAGGCAATCCGAGAGTGTATCAGGTAAATTTAAAAGGTGGTTCAATTGAACCCTAAAAAGCCTCTTTCACTACCATCTGGCTCCCATTCCATCACTTTATAATAAAAATTGTTTTAATATCAAAAAGTAAATAAACAAATGCATAAATGAAGTTGGAAAATGCTAAATAGAAGACTTGGATATGTCAATTATTATCCAACAGAATAGCTGAATGGGTCAACACATCAAACAGAGCCCTTTAACCATCTAATTCTCAGATGAGCATTTTCTGAAGGTTCAATTGTGTTTCAGGGATGTAATAAAATCTCAAGTACCTAGTCTTTATGCAAAAGTCTATACAATCTAGAACCAAGAACACTAAGGTTTTTAGAACCCATCCTAAACACTGTAATCGTAATCATGTTTGCGCCATTGAATTCCTGGAATTTACTCGCAAGAAAGAATATATAGGATTATTACCTAAATTTTGGAATATGCCCATGTGTAATAAGTAATAAGTCTTGAAAATAATTCATTGTAACTTTCCTCCTTATCAGAGCTTGGAAAAGATGAACAAACTGTTTGGGGAATTGTCTGTAGTCCAGCATAGTAATTGTTCCAAGTTCTCCTCTTGAGAATCACTGGGTGGTACTCCCAGGATCCGGGGCTGCTAGGTCTGATAATTCTTGCAAGTGTTGTGCAAATCCCTTTTATCAAGGAAAGATGGAACAGATCTGTTAAGTCTCAATCTCAAGCTGAAAAAATACCAGCAGGTGTGCTCTGAAAAAAAGAGACCCAGATACAAGAAGCCCTGCATAATAATGAAAACAAGAAATCTGAGAGGCACTTGTGAATTGTGTGTGTGTGTGTGTGTTACAGGAAGAAATAAGAATGCAAACCAGCTATCACCTTTTTTTAAAAAAAGAGAGAAAAATCACCTCCTGGTCCATCAAGCAGGTGAAGAGTCGGCATCGAGCAAAACCCACCTATGGCAGACAAAGAAAGCTCTATAAGATTTTCATTTTGAACAAGTAATGAAATATGAGCATGCACCCAGCGATGTTAAAATGGAGCTGATTGAAAAAGCAGATACACACACATACACACACACACACACATTTAAAAGTAGCATTTCTTTTCATACAAAATTCTGACTAAACCAGTAGAGGACAAGGCTCTATGATGAGAGAACGAGACCTAATACCTTTCAAATACATTGAACCACAAAATCCATCAATCCCACAAAATAGAGCTATTGGCTTTGCTGGTTAGGACGATGGAAGTTGTAGACTAACATATCCGAACTACACAAAGTGGTTAAGTGTACTGAATGATTGCATTTTCGTCACATAAATCCATACTGCTCAATTGCTGAGGAAGCTAAAGAATCTAAGGTGGAAAAGAGATGAAAGATTCTGTTGAGTTCCGTTATGCATATTCTTAGCAAAAACAAAAAACAAAAGTATAGACTGGGGAAAAAACAGCCTTTGCAATTGCTTTCTCCTATCTGACCCTTCTTCAAAGAAGCTCATTGTGGCTGTATGCTTTTTATTCCATTTGTTACATGAAGAAAAACACGTTATTTGCAGGTTTTTTTTCCAAAAACAACTTCATAAAAAAGAAAATCTAGCATAATTCCAGGCCATTCTTTTTTATGTCCAAAGTGCCCACAGATTAAAGCTCTCTGTAAAATGATGGTTTCTGTAGAGATTATGTTTGAGCAAACCTAAAATGTACTGTATTTTGGGGAGAAAACTGAATCTACTAGTAGTTCTCTAGATGATCTACAGATCCTGACTTTTGATTTGCTTAACAATAAAATGACTAAAATGAGATTGCTGAAAAAGAAAGCTCTTGTGGAAATTGCAGAATGGATTACAGTATTATTATTATTATTATTATTATTATTATTATTCATAAGATAATGTGTGGCTTTGATTCTGATTTTAGGAAGAGGACTTGAAAGACGTAGCAATTTATTGGCAAGATTTATTCAGAGGAGGCTTCTTCCAAGGCGGAGAGAGTGTGACTTGCCCAAGGCCACCCAGTGGATTTCCATTGCTCAGGGAATCATCAGGCAAAGCATCCCACTTTGCCAAAGAGAAGCAAGACAGCGGGCAAATCTGTTGCCCCACACACCGCTTCCTCATGGCAACACTTCCCCCATCACACATAGGAAGCATCGCCCGAGCAACAAGAAACTGTGCTGGCTCCATTGGTGGTCGCACAACACAGGCAGGCCCTCATGTTGGGAGGGAAGTGTCATATGATGCTTCCACTGTACTTGTTAGTTGAGCCTCTGTCAGAAGTCCAGCAATGTCATGGGATGTGCAGCCCCATCTGAATATGTGGTTGGTTGAAAAATCAACTATCATACCATGTTGGCTTTGGTACTAATCAAGTAATGATAGAAAGTCTTGAGTCTGACCATATTCTTAAGCCTATCTTGTTCCATATCTCTTATGGAAGAGTACTATCCCCCTTATCCACCAATTCGATATACACAGTTTCACTTACCCATGCCCAAAAATGATTTATCCTCCCTCTCTAAGTTCTCCAGTGTGCTTCTATGGTATGTTTCCAGTTCAAGTATAGTCGAATTATAGGGCTCATTATTAATATTCATGGTTTCAGGTATCCACAGGAGATATTGGAATGCATCTCCTGAGGATACAGTGGTTGTACTGTATGTCTGTCATCTTTTTGTACATGGCTCATATTTTTAATCCTCAGGATTCCAACAAAAAATTGCTTTCTCATCCCAAAATTGAACAATACAATAATTGACATAGAAGAAGTACTGAGAACTCACAAACATTTAGGAAGTTTCAGACTTTCATGAGGTTAGTGCTGGATTTTGGAGGACTTTTATCACTGATGCAGTCAAACCAGCAGTGCATCCCTATCACACAATGCCATCCTGCTGCAACCAGTTTGCTCTGGTTGGACCTGTTTGACTCCAAATACAAACATATATGTGGTAGTTTTTAAAAATGGCAAATTAGAGCAATTCTGAAGTCAAGAAAAGGTTAAATCCTGGAATTTAAACATGATGGGAACACCTGTTTCCAACAGGTCGCCACAAAAATAGTTTCAAGTACATGCACAGAAATGATTGTGTCTCTTTGGGTTGTAGCCAATGCCTCCATTTTTTGTGATTACTGTAGCTGCTGTGCCTATGCAGCAAACACAATTCAGTAGACACAATTCAGCTGATCCATCACAGCACAGACAACTGCAAGAATGGGTTACAGGAGAAAATGGCTCTCTCCAGGAGGTCGCTTTCATACAAGATAAGCTCCAGTTGATCCCAACTTATTTCCCTTTCACAGCTTGAAGAACATGACTCTAACTGTTCTATGAGACAAGAGTGTGCTTATTGGGAAGGAGAGGGGGATACTGACATATGTTCTGAAATTAATGAGATGAGAAAACTCAACAGAGGGTGGTTTATTAAAACCTCTGTAGGCACTTGTTTCGTGGACTTCACCTCCTTTTTTTCTAAGGATGCTTAAGGAAATAAACTTTTAAAATTCTTAATATGTTTTGGCCTACAGACGTTTGGTCTTCACAATCAGGTAACAAGATCTTTAGAACAATTCAAAATGTAGAACATTGTAAGCATGATAGGTTTTTAAGATAGACAAACAGAAGATAGGTAGATAGATAGATAGATAGATAGATAGATAGATAGATAGATGAAAAAGGAAAATGCAGAAGGTATGGGGAACTGAACATACTGATATCTCCAGGAAGAAAGCATTCCACAACATGGAAGAAAAATGGGAGAAGATGCCTTTAGTGTGTTTGTCTAACAGTCTTCCACTAATCATTCCCTTCCCCTTTAAATGCATGTCAGCAGACTGGGTCCTATAAATTCTTAGTCCCTGCCTATGTTGATGTTGATCCAAATTAATGTTTTATGCATATATTTTGAACTCAGGAATGATTTTCTGAATCCAAAACTATTTCAGAAAATGGTCTCAAGGGCTCTGCTTTATTGTAAACCAAAGACCTGAACCTATTGAATGGAGCTGAATTCTCCCCAGAGCACTAGTCCATGTGAGCCTGTACAGCCTATGCTAACAGTTCTCCAAGGTCTACATCAACCACCTTCCACAATCTCATTGCTTTTTATCTGTCTTACCCAGCCTGCAGATCCTCTCAAGTGTCAGTGTATAACATCAGCCAAGAAAAGTGGGGCCTAAGATCCAATATAGGAGTGTCCAAACTTTTTAAGTGGAGGGCTGGTTCATGGTCCCTTGGCCTGTTGGAGGGCCAGACTATAATTTGAAAAAAATATGAACACATTGCTATGCGCACTGCATATGTCTTATTTGTAGTGCAAAAATTATGAATGAACATTACAATATATAAAGTGAACAAATTTATCCAATGTATATGTACTAGTTTTTGAAAGGGAATTGATGCCTGCTTTTGGCTGATGAGAGATTCAGGGTAATTAGGATTGTTTATGTTGTGTACCTTCATCATCTTAGACAGTGGCATCTGCTGCCTCAAAGTCTGTGCTGTAAAAACCTCCAGAGAAGACTCCACGAGACTTTGAGGCAGCAGATGCAATCAAAGCCCTCCTGACAGATGTACATTGGATAAAATTGTCTCACTTATCTAAACTGGTCTTCATATAAATCCATATGATGTCATGGCATCAAGACTGCTCAGATATGGTAGCTGGTGCAAATCTGCTATCTAGGATAGATAAAAAATTAAAGAACCTGAAACTGAGAAAGGAATCAGGAGGAGACACAGAAATGCATCCATGGTACTTTTGCTCTACAGTGACTCAGAGAAGATTGTCTCAATTGCTCCCAGCTATGGCAACCCAAGATAATGTTCACTCCAACAAGTGAGAACATACATTCCTCTTACACTGAATTAATTTTATTATAATATTACATAACCTACATTTCTGATAAATTATGGCAATCAATGTAACTTTGTTTATTTATTTATTTAGGGTCGTCAGTGTACATGGCCCAAAACACCAGCCCTGACAAAGGCATACAATTTGGTACACATACACACACAGAGAAACTAAGGAGGAATACATACATAAAACTGTATAATACAGTTGTAAAACAAATTCCAAACAGAAATACAAAAGATAATGCAATATAATATAAATCTAAAAAAACATGTAATCAAAATATATAACAAAATATATAAACAATATTAAGCTAATATTACAAATGCTTTGGGGAAACACAAAGATTTTAATTGAGAATTAAAAACAATGATGGAAGAATCAGTCCACAGATGTTCAGAAAAGCAATTTCAGGTATATGGAGTGGCAAGTGTAAAGGGGTAAAGCTGAGCCAAGAAAGAGGAAACCTTCGGCTGAATAAAAAGCCTAAAATGGATTCTGAGTATGTTGGTAACAAGAAATTAGGAATGAAATAGTGAGGGAGTTAGATCATGAAGAGTTTAAAAGTTAAAGCAAGTTTGTACTGAATCACTACCGTGGCATCATCATCTAATATTATATAAAAGTATTATCGTCATTTTCACCCTCCTCCTCCTTGAGAAAAATATTGCTGACTAAGTATTGGCAGTCATTACAAAAAGTGGAGTTACAAACGGAACACTTGGAATGGGCATTGTGCTCCCAGAACAAACATTATTGCAGAACATTACTAAGTACACTGGGGAAATCAACTGGAAATTGTAAAGCTCTTTTGAGTGTATGGCAGCTTTGAAGATGTTGGCAGGAATGTGTCTTTTTGAGTTATTCCAAGATCAAGTACTGCAGGAAAGATGTTTTGTGCCACCTGAAGTTTGACTATAAAAAGGATTAGGTCTACATCTTGACTCCTTGTTCTCATTATTAAGCATTTGTACTGCACTTTTCTAGAGTGCAAGTTACTTGAAAAGTCCTATTGTAAAGGACGTTTAGATTTGCCTACAGCCACTATCATACTTTATAGCCAAGTGAAAATATTAATGCAGGTTTCACTGATCTAACATCCTATGTACTGCATAAAACTGGAACAAATATAACAAAGCAGATGAGCCATTTCAAAGTTTGGAGATGACCTGGGGAAAATATCTTCAATGTACTTTCTCCCTCTCTTTTTGGTGTATTTTCCAGTCATTGGATAGTGGTTTAAAGATTGCCTTATGTCCTACTTCACAGAGAAAAGTCCATTATGTGAAAGGCTCACAGAGGTCACTCATCTGTTCAAAAATCTATTCAGTAGAAGCACTGTCCAGTTCAGGCCTCGTGGTTTAGAGATAAAGGGCCAAAGAAGGAAGAACAAAACCTGTACTAAGATGATCTGGTTCAAGCTGATTTGGTCACATCATTTTACACTGTGATGAAATGCATCTCCATTTAAATTATGATCATTAGTACTGTATCTGCATATTGAATGGTTCAGCTACTGATCAAGTTGGCCCAGTCCTCATCTTTTGGTAGGATCTCCAGCACTTTATTTCCAGCTCTTGGCCTTACAGTTTACATTGCACTAGCCCTGTTCTGCCCTATTAGTCTCAAATCTGCACATGCCCACTTTTCTCAGCTATTGGTTGTTTGTTGCTTGGTTACGTTTTATGATGACTTAGATTTTATTGGTTTTATTGTTTTAATACAGTTGATTGTTATATGTTTTAATTGTATTACTTAGCAACCTTGTTTATATTGGGCTTGGTCTCCATATAAGCTGACTCAAGTTCCTTTGAGGAGATGGAGATGGGATATAAGTTATTATTATATTATTATTATTATTATTATTATTATTATTTTACTGACACAAAAAAAAACACAGTATGTCACAGCAATCAAGATTTATATGATGGGTTTCGTATCACAAAATCACAAGTCGAACACTTCCCAAGCGTCTAGGACTGTGTGATGTATTTTCGAACGATGCATGCAGATCCAAGTAAGGTGGCCTTTTGCAGTTGACAAATCGTGATTTTGTCAATGTTTATCGTTTCCAAATGCTGGCTGAGATCTTTTGGCACGGCACCCAGTGTGCCAGTAGTGGTTATGCCTGAGCCTTTGCAGTTCGATGTTGAGGTCCTGATAATGGCTGAGTTTTTCCTGTTGCTTTTCCTCAATGCAACTGTCACCCGGTATGGCGACATCAATAATCCAAACTTTTTTTCTTTTCCACAATTGTGATGTCTAGTGTATTGTGTTCCAAAACCTTGTCAGTCTGGATTCAAAAGTCCCACAGTATTTTTGTGTGTTCATTTTCCACTACCTTTGCAGATTTATGATCTCACCAATTCTTTACTTATTATTATTATTATTATTATTATTATTATTTAGATATAAATTATTCTCGTGGGAAGGCAACAACACCACAATTTTTATTCCTCCCACAGTGCAATGCAGCTAAATATCAACATGCAGCCATCAGCGTCTTGACTGCATCTTGATCCAGGGAAGAAAAGGGGCAAGATCACGAACTCTTCTGGCAAACAAACAAGTTAAATGTGGGTTAGGCAAAACTATGGTTAGGTGGATCTGTAATTGGTTAAATGAATGAACCCAGAGGGTGCTTATCAATGGGTCCTCTTCATTCTGGAGAGAAGTGACAAGTGCAGTGTGCAGGCTTCTGTCCGGGTCCTGGTCCTGTTCAACATCTTTATTAATGATTAGATGAAGGGTTAGAATGAATGATCATCAAATTTGCAGATGATACCAAATTGGGAGGGATAGCCAATACTCCAGAAGACAGGAGCAGAATTCAAAACGATCTTAACAGATTAGAGAGATGGGCCAAAACCAGGATGTGGAGCAATGGCTTCAAACTACAAGAAAGGAGATTCCACCTGAACATTAGGAAGAACTTCCTAACCATGAGAGCTGTTCAGCAGTGGAACTCTTTGCCCTGGAGTGTAGTGGAGGCTCCTTCTTTGGGGGCTTTTAAACAAAGGCTGGATGGCCATCTGTTGGGGGTGCTTTGAATGTAATTGTCCTGCTTTTTGACAGGAGGTTTGACTGGATTACACATGAAGTCTCTTCCAACTCTATTATTCTATGATTCTTCTGAAGAATTATTTGTTGACAAAAATATGTCATTATTCTTAATGTTGCATTTAATAAAGAAAGCCCTGCTAATGTAAAAGATATCACTATCTTAAGGTGCAGTGACAAAGCTGCAATGACACAGGTTCCTGTGCTCAGCAAACTTGTGGAATTTCTTTTTGGTAACAAGTCCAAATTTCTGCACAGAGCTGGCAACAGATGGTAATGTTGTTGCACATGTGTTGCAGGGAAGCGTACAATAAGGAAATATTATGTCTTTTGCTGTTTTGGTTCCAGCCTTGCTACACACATACGGTTTTGTTTGGTTTTGTTCCTAACAGAAATGGACCTTTCTCCACTGAATGTCATTTCTTCTTCATTAGTTGTGCAAAGTCCACCTCTTTTCCAACATGTCTGTAGGTCTGTCAAATGAGAGGGAAACTGTAGTTTCTGAGGATCTGAAGTGCATTATTTTCTTCCACAGAAAACAAAATATTTTCTCTTACTTGTCACAATTGTCATGTGGAAAGTGGTCATCTGACTGCCACAGACATCTGTCAATTGCAAATACTGTTTTGAAGACACATCTATCCTCCTACCCTGCACAATTTTATGAACTTATATATTTTGGACATCAGAGTGTATATTTTTATATTGTGCTTATACCAGAGCTGTATTCATCCCCCCCCCCCCAATGTGTTCACCATCACTATGCCACCATTGCCCTCTGTTTTGCCATTTTATGAACCTAAAGAATTTTCTTATAGTACCATGTGTTTCTTTGGGCTACTCATACTTGAACACATTGGCCACTCATTAAAAAATCAAACTGCCCTTAAAACATTTTAAAAGAGATAATGGCAATGTCTAAAGATAAGAACTGATAGCACAAATCCATCCTCCCACAGCATTATGCAATCCTGCTGCTAGTCTGTAGCTGCATTATTTAAAAACAGTTAAAGAAAAAAAATAAAACTTTTGTTCTTACTAGGAAAGGAAGTGGGGGTGAGGGAGAGAGTGCACAATAGGGTGCCTTAATATCATTTGATATAATTTCTATGCTGGTTGGATAGTATTGGGAAGTCCTGGGACCAGGGTTTTATCACAGGCCATTGTCAGGTTTTGCCTGTCAATAGCAAGGGATGGGTTTGTTGTGGGGAAGTAGCAAACCAGTCATGGGCACTGTTCCTCTGGTGATGGTCCTGCATATATGCCAGTCTGCCACCTCTGAGCAATGAAGTCTTTAATCAAAACAGTAATGTTTTAATATAACTGTTTTTAAGATTATGTGTTTTTAAATATTGATTTTAATGTATACGTTTTATGTAATGTAAAAGTGGCATTGAACGGTGCCTTTTTGTAAGCTGCCCTGAGTCCCCTGAATGGTTGAGAAGGACAGGATATAAATGAAGCAAATAAATAAATAAGAAATAAATGTATAGTGGACCAAAAACAACTCTGTGCTAATACAGCATTACAGTAGAAAACAATTTATAGGTGTTAACATTTCATTTATTTACCCACTTCTGCTCATGGAGCATGTGCTCTATAACCATCACTAGACTGAAATGTCTACCAGCTCTAGCCAGCAGAACCAATGGTGGCCAATGGAAACTCTAGACCAGTGGTTCCCAACCTTTGGGCCTCCAGGTGTTTTGGACTTCAGTTCCCACCATTCCTAACAGCTGGTAAGCTGGCTGGGATTTCTGGGAGTTGAAGTCCAAAACACCTGTAGACCCAAAGGTTGGGAACCACTACTCTAGATCAATACCATCTAAAGCAGTACTACATGTACAATGGAGGACCTTCTTATAGTAACACCAGAGGCACTCTAAGCGGCCAGCTACTGGTCAAAGAACATTTAATCAACTACCAAGCTTTCAAACTTTGTGGTTTGTTTGTTTGTTTGTTTGTTTGTTTGCTTGCTTGCTTGCTTGCTTGCTTGTTTTTAATGCAATATAACTGTTTGGTTCGCTCCTGACACAAGAAATAAATAAATAGCATCTAGAAAAATTGCTCATTTCCCATCATAGGTTTCAGTCGAACCAAGAACTTACTTCTCTTCTCTTAGTCAGTAGGTTATTGTATATGTGAACAACAGACTGGGGGCTTTTCACACCACAAAAGCTTTGTGGCACTATACACCCCCCCCTCCCACACACACACACACATGTCCACCTTTGATGAAAGTGGGCTACTTAAACATCTAGCTTCCCCTAGGTTTTTTCTCAAAGAGCTGTCACTCCCCCAGTGCCTGAAATTTGATGGGGGAAAGGAAATCAGGGAAGACTCTGGATTCTGCTACTGGACATGCCATGTAAAAAAACAGATGTCAGGAGAGGGAAAAGTTCAAACATATCTGGCTATCACGGGCTTAGGAAATGTTGCAATGCACTGGTTGTCTGGCCAATCCATATTGTACTTTCTTTCTACCCAGCCAATAGCCTTGGAAATGGGGTGCAGAAATGGCATGGATTAGCCAAGCAACATTCACTGAGCCCCTTGAGGTTAAATGCAATTAAAATACCCCCATGCCTACATTGTCTAAGTCCAGCAGCAGAACCCAAAGTCCCCCCCCTCCCCACCTCTTCTTTCCCCCATCAAATTTCATATTATGGTGGAGTAACCGCTCCTTGAGAAAAACTAAATGGGGGCTAGATGTGCAAAAAACCCCTTTCCACCTATCCCATCTTTCTTATGAACTGTATATGCAAATACAATGATTTCAAAACAAAAACAAAAAAAACCCTCTGGTCCTAAGCATTTAAAACTGAACCTGTAGTATGATAGGGAGGGCGCTGGTGATCTAAGCGGCACTGACACTTTCAGGATAATTCCAAGTTTTGCATATGTGCAGAAGGATTTTGGGTTAAAATGGTGATGGTGAGAAAGGGAATGAGCACTAAACGTGATCAGTGACCACAGAAAAGTGTGTGTATGTGTTTCTGTTAGGAGGAGAAAGGAGTGGAAAATGGTAGGCAGTGAAATAAAGTATCTTGAAAGATGGACTGTGCCATCCTGAAACAGTATTGCTATATTCTTCACCTTTTTCCTACCAGGGAACTAGCTTCAGCATGTATATCAAACAAAAGAAATGGATTGCTTTTTTTCTGCATTGCTTATAATTCAGCTCCTCTACATACATAATACAAGTATTCACTTGGTTATCTAGTTCCATAAAGAAGCACATCTGCATCCCTTCTGAAACAATGTTAAACTACTGAAAACTATTTTGACAAAGGAATAAAGTAATACTGGTAAGGTAAATAAGTATGACGTTAAATATGTTTGGCTACATCCACCATCAATAGGACATTCCCTCTGCTTCTTCAGCCTATGTGGGGGTGTTAATCCAGATAATATAATCATACTGTGACCTGGCCTTTCCTATGAATAACAATTGATTTCAAATAGCCTCTGCTATATTTTTTTCCTATGGAAAAAATAAATAAAACTTCTCCATGTCGCTTGGTATCTGCATCTGACTTATTCTTTATATTTTGTTCTGCAACCTTGAAATGAGAAGCTAATTTCAATCGCAAACTTGACCTTTAATGCTGTTGAACCTTATCTTTGCTCAGACTTTTTCCCTTTAACCTTCGAAGACACAAAAGTCATCTGAAACCCATACAGAGCGTTAAATCCTAAATATTTTCTAAGCAGCTCTGATCTCCTTGCCACATTAGAGTTGTAAATTAAGGTCTCATATGATGTTGAAACCAACCTTCCATATCACAGTTTTCGCCTCTGAATAAGGCAAGAGTCAGTCAGCAAATATATATGGTCAGTCTCAGGTTTGCCTCACTGGGGGGTTCACATGTATTTTTAACTGCCTTCAATTGTTAATGTATTCCTAAATTAGATGCATCACCTTGAAGAATGGCTTTTTGCCCTCTGGGAATACGCCAAACAAGTATTTCATTCACTATGATAATCAGTTCTACCTCCAGCAACATATGAAACCCAAATTTAATAGGCAGTAGTGATTAGGTTTTAAGACAGAAGGGCATCATTGTCCACTGTAAATAATAATAATAGCAGCAAGAATGTTGAAGAGTCCTGAAAAATAATGCAGCTTCTGTGTCTAGAACTCATTAAGAAAAATAATGACACCCTTCATGATGTGTGTGTGTGTGTGTGTGTGTGTGTGTGTGTGTGTGAAGATTTCTTTGGGGATTTGAAAAATTTCCCTTGGACATATGTCTTATCTTTTAAAAATGTCTTTGTTATCAGACTGGGCAATTTTGGAAGGAGGGGATTTCAATTATTTAAAACATATATACTTAATATTACACAGTGGGAAACAGAGATATACAATGGTGTCCGCTGGTGAAAACATTTCATGCTCAAAGTGATCTTTCTCCAAGTTATTTTTTCTCTCTCCTTTGCATCAGAAACCAGAGCACAGTAAAGCATGCTCTGGGAAGGAGAGGAGGAGGGGAGGAAATTAACCCAAAACGTAAGCCCTTAAATCAGAAGCTTGGGTCGTGGACAGTAAATGATACAGTGGTTCCACTTTCTTGGAACTGAGAAGCAAGAGAAAATGAAGAAGGATGCTACTGACAGGACGAGGATGATGGGAGCAAGCTACCATTATGAATGATATGTTAAGTGATTGGCTCAGATGGAATCATGGGATTGCTGCCTTTTACAGAGGCTGATTTTCATCTATATTGTTTGCCTTTTTCTCGGCAATGCTTAATATATGCAGGCTGTGTGTGCGTGCGCACGAGCAATATATAAAACTACAGATGTATATTTACATTACACCTTATAGAGCACACATATTTATATAGGCTCAGAAATCACCTTATGCCTATTAAACACCCTTGCACCTTATACAGGCAGCTGATCAACATAATTTACTGGTTTGTGCTGCAAAAGATCTATTTTATATGACTCCTAGAGCCTCCTGCTTTTCATACTAAAGGAAGGAAAGATGGTTTTATTTGCTAGCTTGCTTAGTTGTTTTGGTTTCCCTATGTGCTAGGGAGTGAAAGAGGGGTAAAAAAATATGTCTGCTGTTTGGCTGTACTAAAAAATAGGATGTTAAAGTGAATGCATTACCATTTTTAGCTTAGAATAATGCATTATATTGTAAGATGAGGTCCTCTTAAAGGCACATTGTGTATTTTCAGTTACTGAGTTTATTTAGCCAGACTGCTTTTTTTAAAAAAGCTCAAACACACACTAGATAAGCTGATTCTTAACACTGACTATTTCAGTAACACATGTATAAAATTAATAAGAACACCAAGTCTTGGTTTAACAAAGCAAAGTAGGCTTGGTTTACTTACATTGTACTCAACAATGTCCGTCAGCACCACCATAATCAGGCATTAACTAATGTTAAAAACCACCCTCCATATTGAAGTGATTGCTTTAGTTGATTAATTAGCTGAGTATATGATCTACAAAGAACACATCTTGAGCAAACCTCTAAGAAATAATGGACAACTGTGCAAGGACTTTTGTGGTCTTGCCAACAGTCAATTCCTTTCATTGAAGTTCCTTCAGAATAATGTTATTATAGACTGCAACCTCTGAGTCCAAAACTGAGCAGATAACATCAATTACTTTGAAAAGCATGGTAATGCCAGGGTTAGAATGTCAGACTAGGACCTGAGAGAGATCCTCATGGACTCTCCATTCTACCATTTAGCTCAGTGATGGCTGCTGGGTATTGCAGTCCGAGCACATTAGAAAGACTAGAAAGTCCCAGATTTTCTTCCAGTTTCTGAGGTCTGTGCACATTTTGTTTATCTAGAATATTTTCTGTCAGGTGCCAGTATGATCAGATATTTGTGTATACCATCTCCCCAGGTTGGTTTATTTTGACCCAATATAAAATATAAGAACAAGAACAAAAATCTGGGACATTTCAATCAGTCTGGATGAGCCCTCAGTCTCAGTGCATTGTTGTGAGCAACCAGAGTCACATCCTGATCAACTTACATTATTGATTGGGTAAGATTTCATCATGTTTAAATCTATTTTTCCTCATGAGGTTGTCATTTATAGCCATTGCAGAATTTGGAAGCAATGGTATAAAATGTTTAAATATTAAATAAACTAGTAGAAATTGGGCTTCTAAATCTGGACATCTAAATTAGGAGTTCGTAAGATTTAGAGACAGCATTTCTAACCCCACTTGCATGGGAGTAAATCCATATGAATTCAGTGGGGCTTACTTCTGAGTACACAGGATAGGCATTACTGTCATGAAAAAATTCATGTACACCTTGGCAGTTTTTAAAAATACATTTATGGCAAATACTAATATACAGCTCATTATAAAATGTGATGTGCTTTGAAAAAAGTGGGATTTTATATCCCCCTCCTTTTCTTTAAAAAAAAAAGCTCTGTAAATGTGTCGTTATGACTGCTAATAAAAAGTTTGTTACATATACACTTAATCAGCATATGAATCAATATTCAGATAACTATTCCAATTAGTGTCCAAAAACTTTACTTTCTAGATTAGGTCATTCTTGATCTAGCTAATTTCTTGTGGCAATGTTAGCCTGCCAATTTTGTTGCTTTGTCTCATATTTGCCAATTGCTTGTGGGGAAATATAATGACTTCTCTTTTTTTCCCCATAAAAATAAATATTGATAATTAAACTAATGAAGCAATATTTGAGGACGAGAACTGGACATAAAATTGACCCAGGTGCTCATTATTAAAACTTTTTAATATATTTTTGGCAGAATGAGAAAATGAACATCAGTAGCCCAAGATAATTAGCATGCCTTCTAAATAAATGATATAGTTAGATACTTGTTAGTATTAGGAGAACCTACAAATTTCATTTACAATGATATCGCCCAGCAGGCATTTTAGAGTAAAAAGGGCGCCTGTGAATCCCCAGTATACCACTCAGTTCAGCCCCTGAGGGGAAGTACAACTCGCATTCAAATCAAATGTTTTCCTATCAAATGCTCTGCTAATGGCTTTCCTATGAGACCCAAGCCTGTCACTCACCCACAACCTATTTAGACATGTTAAAACAGAATTTGTTGTTTATTTGTATTTCATTGAAGTGAGTTTGTTTTCTCATATTGAATTTGTATCCAGACCCCAGGTTGTCAATACCACTTAGCTAGATCTTCGGTTTGTTGTGTGTTTTGCTCTGCATGTAATCCACATAGGGGGAAAGGTGCTGTACAGGTTCTTCTGTTGTGCCATATTAATGAAGTGCTGAAAACAACAAATGAGCCCACTGTGAAAGAAAGAAAAAAGGAAACCCTGTCCGAGGATGGCGTGAGTCTGAATCAAGCGCAGAGTAAGGAAGACAGAAACAAACAAAAAGGAAACACAGGGAGGAAGACCCCTGAAAGGACAAACTAAGCCATCAGAAGGGTCAAAACAAGAAAGAGGCTTCAGTGACAGGCTTCAAGCCGGGTTTCCGTCTCTCCTGCCCTCTCCAAAAACATACAGTACCATTTTACTGTGCTGAGTTACATTGTCTGTAAGAGCTGATCTGCCAAACACTCGGCCAGCCTGTTCACGTTAGGAGAATCCTTGCGCTTAAGAAGACTAATTCTCCGCATTAAACATTCCATAAAAACAAGAACTAAGTGTTATGTTTGATATGCACTTCAAACGCCTAAAAGGCCAAAGAAAGCCCTTCCTTAATTATTGAAGAAGTGTCTGTAAAGGAAACATGAGCAAATAGCATCCATGCTTTCATCCCCTGTAACCTTTTATTGTCCTTTTCTTCAGATGGCCAAGTCAGTATATTTAATAAAGAGAGGAGCCACCATCAAAGAAGGCAGGGGTCTAATAAATGGTCCTGATGAAAGGCCCTGACAGGGTATGAACTTTGCATAAATTTTCTTACGGAGTCAGACTAGGATACTGATTGAAAACCCATTAACATAATCACACATTTAGAAGAAATGTTGTAATGTATCAAAAACATTTCTCTTTGTGTAATAATTTTAAGAACATTAAAATGCAAATGATAATGAGGAGCTGTGTTCGAAGTATGGGCTGAAAACATGATTATTCACATATTTGATATGAAAGATGCAGATTTCTTTTCAGAGAATGCATCTGTAGGATTTTAAAAGATTTCATCCACGTCTGTGCCTGGGAAGACATTTATCTTCAGGTAGGATGTTTCTTGTTCATCTTGAACTTGAAAAAAAATGCCTTCTGTTTAAACGGGAGCATTAAACCATCCTAGATTGGTTGTTCGTTTCCTTCTTAAAACCATGAGGTGCCAAGCGTACTCATGATTTGATTGCAGTGAATGTCAGAAACATCCGTTTCTAGACTACAGAGAAGTCAAAAGCATTATGTTGTCTTGCTTTTATTAAAATGTGTGTTTGGAGTAACAGATTTACAATAGATTCGCAGCAGTGATTTCTCAAATGCTAATTTTTTTAACAGTAAAAAAGAAACACTATCTGCTCCCACGCAAATAGCCATAATTATGTAAAGAATGACTGCTTCAGACTAATGACTTTCAATATGCTTTCGTCTAACACACTGGTGGAAGAGGCCAAAAAGGTCAACAGTAATTCATAACTGCTATAAAATTGTGTAGCATCCCAGGGCTTCTGGAGGATGCTGACATTATCCTGCTTCTTCGACTGGTTTGTATATGTAAATTTGCGATAGGAAGTGCACTGCTTGTGCCATATCGCATGCAGCGCATCAATCAGCCGGCAGAATACATCAGAGTATTTTCATTATGCCTAGTTATTTACTGCATCAGAAGAAATTACCCTGGCAAGCCAAGCGGCCTTCTCAGGGTAGCATGATATGACCAACCAGGTTTCTGCTCAGGAGTCTTGTAAACATTACAGGATTAATCTCACAATCACAATCATCAATCTTCCCCAGCCCTGCCTGGGTACAACTGCAGAGATTGGTAACCAGGCAATGTAGATTTAAATTTAACCCTGAACGCCAAGACTTGTACGTCACATCTGGACACCCTGCTACAAACAGGGCTTGTAACATTTTCTGACAGAACAATGAGAATATAACATTTAAAAAAACTGCAAAAGCCAGGTGCAATGTTTTGCTTGTTCTCATTTTGATGCAAAGCTGGGAGGTAAGATATATATGCGGACGGGGCTAAATCCTCAGATTTGGAGCTCTGGTTCTTTAAAAAAAGGGTACCCTATAGATTTATGGCTATAAATCTAGCCATACGTCTTGTTAAATTGAGTGGGAGCTGCAAATGTGCACAAGCCCCAAATCACTAGCGCATAGTAGAGAAACTCAGACAATACAGTCGCACACAAGAAGTAATTCATGTTTTATCTTTTAGTTCTGATACAGCGAGGCATCTGCATGAACAAGCAGTCTATGCACATGGATGGTGGCATGTCAACGGAGCTTGTTTACAGAAGATGCAACAACAGAATGCATGAACCAGACATCTTTGTATCCTCAATGTACCCCATCAATGAAAGCCACCACTGCTTTCCCTCACAAAAGAGTTTCACCGCTGTTTCACTGCTCACACAGGAAGACCTGTGATGCCTCTCCTAATCTCTCTTTACCATGGGACAATGTGGCTCCTTAGCTGTGATATTTTTTATCAAAGTAAGAGACATATACCTGTACACAATCTCTAACAAATGAAGTATGATCCACACCTGACTGATTCACAGGAAGGCCTCACATGTAGTGTTGAAAGAACAACTGAACCACACTGTTAACATCCAAAAGGTTTGGAGTGTACATCCTTTCCCTACAAAGTATAGGAAAGGGCATGATTCCTTGAAAAATACACTGTTCATATAAAAGCATTTCATCATGTTGAAGTCAAGTATGAGAATCAGAGAATGTATCCTATGAACACCAAATATCAGGCATTGAAGGGCAGGTGGAAACAGTATTTATAATGATAGGGTTTTTTAGATAGTGAAGAAACAATAAATGTATAATGAGAAGAACTAGGATAAAAGCTATATGGCAGCATAATTTCCACTCTGATTTCTTTTGTCCTCTTCAAAAGCACTTTCAGCATCATGCTGCATAATGGTTTATATGAGAGTGCATATAGATACGTATGTGTGTGTGTTTATGTATACATGGGAGAGACAGTGAGTTCTGTATCATCATATTGATTTAGAGTTTTAAGGCTGGGTCCATTGCTGTATTATTGTTACATTTTAATTGATTAATATGGTCCCAAGAAAGCATGCCTTATAAGACTTCTAGAAATAAATAGATGTCTTTCTTATGAAAAGTCTGTATACCTGTTTAAAAATCTGAATTTCTATTCACTTTTAGCAAAAATGCACAGTACATTCGGCCTATGCATCTGGGGCCTTTTAAACAATAGTTAAGTCTTTAAAATAATCCATGAGCAAAGGACGATGAACACAAGTTTTGTTCCATTAGCAGCAATAGGGAAATTTTCCAGCCTGATTTCTTCATCATGTCTATGGCTATAAGGATGAAACTTGGCTCCTGTACCTGTAGGAGACTCACTAGCCAACATCCAACAAACCTGCAGAAGAGAAGGCTGCAGAAGAGAAAGCTGATAGGAGACAGGATGGTCATGTATAAATATGTGAGGGGAAATCATAGAGGGGAAGTCATAGGGAGGAGGGAGCAAGCAAGCTTGTTTTCTGTTGCCCTGGAGACTAGGATGCGGAACAATGGCTTCTATGGATGTTTTTAAACAGAGGCTGGATGGCCATCTGTCAGGGGTGCTTTGAATGCGATTTTCCTACCTCTTGGCAGGGGGTTGGACTGGATGGCCCACGAGGTCACTTCCAACTCTATGATTCTATGATTCTATGAAACCAGTTCCCCTAGAATGATCCAACGTTCCCTTTCCCCCTGTTTAGCCTTTCCATACCAGTTAAAGGAGCCCCCAGTGGTGCAGTGGGTTAAAACCTTGCTGACCAAAAGGTCACAGGTTTGAATCTGGAGAGCAGGGTAAGCTCCTGCTGTTAGCCCCAGCTTCTGCCAAACTAGCAGTTCTAAAACATGCAAATGTGAGTAGATCAATAAGTACCGCTCCAGCTAGAAGTTAACAGCACTCCATGAAGTCACGTGGCCACGTGACCTTGGAGGTGTCTACGGACAATGCTGGTTCTTCAGCTTAGAAATGGAGATGAGCACCAACCCCCAGAGTTGGACACGACTGGACTTCATGTCAGAGGAAAACCTTTACCTAACCTTACCAGTTAAAAGCTGGCTTCAGAGAACTTATCAGCATTCAAGAGCTGATTTTAGTATTCAGAAGGAAGAAATTGTCAGTGTCCTAGTTTTGCTGATTGAAGCAGTACCATCACTAGAACCACCCTGATAGCCCTAGCCAATGGACTTAAAATGTCTCCATCATATTGTATCATTAAGTCAGACATGATTGAAACATGTAGATATTCAAAGATGAAGAACAATGATGAAGCTAAGAGACACAGGCAAGCTCTAAAGATAGTGAATCCTTTCATCTAACTTGAACCCAGATAGAAGGGAAGGGAGATGTATTTTCTTGATCTCTGTTTGAAGAAAATTATGACTTCTCCAATTTGTTAATGTTGATGTCTTGATGCTCTTTGAATCAGCATGGTATCCAAAAGAAAATGTCAAAGTGTAATTTTCAACACAGCTCTGTGTTTGATGAAAACAATGGACTGGCCAGAATGAAACTATCACTTCATGATATTTCAAGTGGCAATTATGCTTAACTCAGAAAGTAATGAGGTGCAAATTGGTTCATTAATTTATGCAATGAGGTATGAGAATTTCAAACTATTATCAAGCCAAGTATCATGTTAAAGTAGTATAGGCTTGCATAGAATGAAAAAAAAATGCTAAGAATATTGAGATGAGAGGATTACGAGAGTTGACCATTATCACATCTATTAAAGAATAAATATAAATCCTGAGTAAGCTTGGAAAAAGCCTTACAATGGCAAGTGACATAAACTTTCAGGGGGTAGAACAGTGCAAATACTCAGTTTAAGAAGTAAGTTTTATACCTAACTTCCAAATGGATGCTAGGATTCCATGAAATTAGAAGAAAAATTGCCTCTGGCTACTTTATTGCCACAACTATTTGAAACCCATTAGAAGAGTATTAAGTAAACAGTATTCATTACTCTTTATTTATTTATTTTGATTTGCCAGGCATCTTGCAACATTGTGCTTTCCAGATGACAACAATTATTAAAATAGAAAACAGAGTAATACAATCAATTCAGATCTTAAATCTAGCATCAGCACAAAGAATCAAACAGTTACGAGTTACAAAAAGCAGCATAAAACAAGAATAAAAACTTTATAAGGCTCAAATCCACTCAATATAATAAAACAGATGCCAGTAGTGTTACTATATATGTATTTTCATCCATTAAAGATACCAATTATATCAGCTGATTATCTATCAAAGATGGTCATACAATTATATTGGAATAATAGCTATGTTTATCAATAGCACAATATTCATGACTGTGCAGAATGTTTTGTAATAATGGATAAATGTTGTCCTATACTAATGTCAAGCATCATGCTGCTTTATAGAGTTGAGCCTACTATATAGATTATCATATACCATAAATTACTAGTGTCAACTAATCTCTCTGGCCAACAGTTTATGTTTTAAGGGCTCTTAAGTAGTTTTAATATTGTGCAATTACATCATTATGTAGCTTCCTTGAGTTTTCTTGAGCCAGAGATTTGTACACCGCATTAAAAACAGTGAAACCTATGACATTTGTGACAGAAAAGCATGAGACACAAACTTGGAATTACACTAACAGGTTTTGGTCTTTGTGACCAGGATTATCCACATATTGAGAGAAGCCTGCCATGCTGAGTTCACAGCTCACTGAGACCTGGGCTAACAATCTTCAAGCACAAGCTGATGTATATGGACTGGACACACTGAAGCATTCAAAGATATAGTTTCTCATAGATATGCCTTTACATATCTGAAATCTTTTTCAACTACCCAGCACTTCAGACTGTTAAGTGGAATGTTGCAGGTTTGAATATCCTGTATTTTATTTATTTATTTATTTACTATATTTGTATACCGCTCTTCTCAGCCCTCAGGGCGACTCAGAGCGGTTCACAATAGCAAATACAATACTTAAACATGATAAAAACAGTTAAGAACAATTTAAAAGAATAACATTATAACAATCAATAAACATCATAATATTTCATATTACTGCTTCTGATGAGTAGATTTAGGTAACTGTTCCACATTCATGATGTCTATTTTGAACTTGATGACTATATCAAAATCTACATAGTCCATATATATGGCCATGTATCAATATGTGAGGGGAAGTCATAGTGAGGAGGGAGCAAGCTGTTGCCCTGGAGACTAGGACACAGAATAATGGTAATAAACTACAGCAAAGGAGATTCCACTTCCTAACTGTGAGAGCTGTTCACCAGTAGAAGTCTCTGCCCCAGAGTGTGGTGGAGTCTCCTTCTTTGGAGGCTTTTAAATAGAGGCTGGATGGCCATCTGTCAGGGGTGCTTTGAATGAGATTTTCCTACCTCTTGGCAGGGGGTTGGACTGGATGGCCCACCATGTCTCTTCCAACTCTATGATTCTATGATTTACCAAATGAGGTTGTTTCATCACAACCTTCATGTTCATACAGCAAATGGATACATATTGACACATTCACTTTAACACTTCTTCTTCACTAGCACCATGGTGCAGCTTCGTTTACTGTTGTTCCCATTACCAATGTTCCATACAATATCATTGTTCCCACCTTCTTTTCCATTTATGGCCCTACCCAGTCCATTAATTCCTTTTTAAACATATTCTCTGTGCAACTGCACAGAAGAGGGAGGAGGATTGTCCCCACTGAAGCCACATAGGTATCTGGAATATTTCATCTGCACCAGAGAAGCTATCATATATGGGTTCAGTTGCACTACAACAGCATTACCTGAGGTATTGACATTTTGTTCTCATGAAAGCTACAGGAGAAAACCAACATTGTGTGATAAGTTCTCCTCCAGCACTCACAATCATCATTATACAGTTGTGATTGGGCAGCCTCATGTGATAATCCTTAGTCATGATTATGACACCATTGCCACAACTGTAACTTCCCTGTTCCTGCAAAAGGAGCTCCATTCTGCTGTTGATTGGAGCATCGATGAATGACATTTCTGCCGAGTTTGGCTAGTCGGATAAACAGAGGTTATTTAGTTAACCAGATATTATAAACATTATTTTTTTAAAGAAAATAACTCTACATTATTTGGACAAAGCATTTCTCCCTGACATTTTTACATATATAGTCTTATTTCATTTTATTTTATCTTTATGGCAGGTAAGTTTGAAGAGCATCCATGCTTGCAACCTGACACCTACAATCAAAAACAATATTATTCAGGTAGTCTTTAAAACATAAATCAGTCAGGCCAGGCTGTTTTGGATTATAGTTCCTTGAATAGCCAGTGTGGATATACTACTTTAGTTTAGAAATCATACAGCTCAGTATCTTCTGCTTGTAGCCCTTGTTTTCTAAATAGCAAGCCTGCCTATTTTATTTCAGAGAAACTTCGGAAAGCGGTCTTGGGAGAGTGGAGGTGGGGATAAATCCAATCCAATTACATTGATTAAAATAAACTACTTATATTAGCCTTAAAATCAGGGAAATGTGTGTTTACTTTTCTTCTAAATACTGCCAAAACTACCAAAGTGTGCTTATATTACAGCAGCAGATATGAACAGTATGCTTTCAGAGCCTGCTCAAAGATGTTTCCTGTAACCCAGGTATTTCCTTACTGTGTAAAAAATGGATCAAGCATAAGACTAATACATTTCACAGAAAATTCCAAAAAAAGCAATGTATACTTGGAACTGACTGTTGTCCATTGTCTGGTCTTTTTCTTTGTCCTTCTGTGTTTTTCACTTTGGGATTTACAAAAATTAAACAATAATGCAGACTGTAATGATTATACAGCGGCCTAAAGTACACTGTGTTACTGCTCATGTGAGTTTTGTATGTCATGTTTGTCTAAAATGCCTAAGGACTAATTCATACATATTATTGTTACATGCTTGGAAAAAAAATATGGAAGTTGAAGTTGTGCTTTCACCTACATATAAGATGGCTATTGTAGTTAGAAACACAGGTGGATACAAATTACAGTAATTAAAATATAAATGTAGTACATCAGACCATAGCGGGGAATATTATGACCAGGTAACTTCTGCATCTTCTTAGTCATCGTTTAAGCACTTATTGCTGATGTGTAATGCTAAGGTCCATTGTTTTCTTTTTCATTCTTTAGCTGTAAACTGAATTTACGGCAGCCCTCCGTGTATAGGATGTCTTCAAACAAAAGACTGTTCTCTGACATCCCTTCTAATGAGTAAAGTAGAAAATGTGGATACCCTACAAGAAAAACTGGTGTGAACTGTTTGGGAGATCCATAAGATATATGCACTTCTAGCTCTCTAATGAAGCCTTTTTCCAATTTGGAGGAATCTATGTGGGTGAAATGAAACTCTCAAAACCCCACAGCCACAATAGCATAATGTTTGAAGGGCACTAGACTGGTGAGGGCTGCTTTGGAGTGAATTTCTCTGTTTTGTATATGATTTTCTTTTAGTTCCTGGAACATGTGATACAGATGCTATTTCTTCTATGTCGGGCAAGCAAACACCAGTGCTTTATCAGCTAGATTGGGAAAAGTTCATTACAATTGGTCCACACAGTCATAATCACCTCTTGATTACTACGACTCTCAATGGTTTGCCTGAATGAATGAGATAATGATATTCCTACCAATCTAATGTTTATCCTGTGTTTATAGCATTTGTATCTGTGGTCTTATCAAGGCATTGAATGTTTGCCTTTTTGACCCATTGGAATCCGCCCTGAGTCCCCTCAGGGAGATAGGGAGGAATATAAATAAAGTTTTTATTTTATTACTAGCCGTCCCCTGCCACGCGTTGCTGTGGCCCACAAGGGGGTTCTGTGTTTGGCCCAATTCTATCGTTGGTGGGATTCAGAATGCTCTGTGATTGTAGGTGAACTATAAATCTCAGCAACTACAACTCCCAAATGTCAAAATTCTATTTTCCCCAAACTCTACCAGTGTTCACATTTGGACATATTGAGAGTTTGGTCCAGATCCATCATTGTTTGAGTCCACAGTGATCTCTGGATGTAGGTGAACTACAACGCCAAAACCAAAGGACACTGCCCACCAAACCCTTCCAGTATTTTCTGTTGGTCATGGGAGAACTGTGTGCCAAGTTTGGTTCAATTCCATCATTGGTGGGGTTCAGAATGCTCTTTGATTGTAGGTGAACTATAAATCCCAGCAACTACAACTCCCAAATGACAAAATCAATTTTTTGAGTGAAGGACATACATTGGGTTGTTAGGTGTCTTGCGTCCAAATTTGGTGTCAATTCGTCCAGTGGTTTTTGATTTCTGTGAATCCCACAAACTAACATTACATTTTCATTTATATAGATTTATTATTAATGCCATAGATGCAACTATTGCTTTTCTTGATGTTAATCCAATCACATATTTTTCAAGAGAGTCAGGTACTGATCCACTGTGTAATGACTGAATGAAAAGTAATCAACTGATGTACACACAAATATGAATCTACAATATGTTTCTCATAAACAACCAGTCTCTATCATTCCAAATTTCGTTGTTGATATCTGGAAGCTTAATCAGGAATGTAACATTTGGATTAGATATCCCCAATGCATACCCTGTAATAATGTGTGAGAACAATTATTATATTATATTCTATATTATATAATTATTTATACCCCGCTTTATCTCCACCGAAGGGGACTCAAAGCAGCTTAACATAAAAGCATCAGCATAACCATTGAAAATATACAAATGAGGAAGATGAAGATGTAATAGTTAGAAATGTCATACTCATCAAAGTTTTTAGATGTTTTTTAATATGCAGTCAGCCACATCATTGCACACATAATGGTGGCAAGAAGATTGCTTTCTCTGAACAAACATTCATGTTTCCGGTCATCAAGCCATCCAGTTGCACTTTGCTAGCTTTTACTGGTCATTAGGGCATAAATAGGTTTAATAAATAATATATGTGAAGAGCCTTTTGCATCTATTAAAATGCACAGCACATAATTAGCAGAGCTTACATAGAATTCATTGTTTGTCTTCACTCTTCCCATCTGTTTATCTCTCAAGACACAGAGAAGAAAGATTACTTGGACTGTATAGGATTTTCATATAACTTAGAAACTAAGACACTATTCCTTCATGAATAGCTTTCGGAACAACTGTTTTGCCTAATTTTTTATAGAATACAATTAATGTGTGAAAGCATTTATCCAACTTTTATCTTCACATTCCCCCATGCATCCAATTGGATGAAATTCCTGCATGTGAGCATTGGTGATAATTTGCAGTCTTCTTCCATTGGTGCATGGATGTCAAATGAAGGGAATGGCTTGGAGTTAGAAGCAAGGCCCAAAAGCTCTGCTCATCCTTCTGTGCCTTACATAGCAGGTAGCATGTACAATATAGCCTAACCAACACCAGTGAGGTCTATGGATTTCAGTTACTTGGAATATTTAAGCTGTGTTTCCTTTTATTTTTTTAAAAAAGTGGAGGCTATGGCTGTAACTTGAACTCAACCTAGAAGCCTCTCATTTTACTAGATTTGTGTCTGCATTTGTGCCATCAACATTGGAAAAACTATTCATCTGCGAAGTAGTGATCTTACAGACTGGTTTCCTAACTTCTCACATGCCAGAGGAGATAAATTCATATTGAACACTGTCCAAGTGTAAAGCAGATGGACACTCTCTTTAATGCTTCTCTGTGGTGCAATAGTTGCCTGTAATGCAGAGTCTCATCACAGTCCACAAAGCCAAAGGAGAGACCCAAAATATAAACTACTGTGTTGAATCATATCAACAAATCATATCAACAAGGTGTAGCCATTTCTACCAAGAAGAGATATTTGGAGGGGAAACTAATGCTTATTAATTGACCCTTCAGGACTGAACCAGAACCAGATTTTCATTAGAAGTGGGAGTGCTTTCAGCAATACATTCTTGCTGAGGGAATCCAGTTTCCCTTCAACTAGTGTGAGAACTGCTGCTAAACCCAGAAGGTAACAAGAAGCTGAAGCCAGTTGGCATATGGCATCATCATCCCTGCTAATCAAATATAATGCCAGTGCTTCATCCCTGCAAGCCAGCTTGGGGGATTTTGCACCCTGACCTTGAAAGAGGAAAGGGGGACTTTATGTTTGCTAACCTTTAGAAAAGCTTTGAACACATACATTTTATATTTCAGACCCACTTGGGTCCTAGTACCATTATGACCACAAAAATAAAACAAACGCTAAGGTCATGCACTGGGAAACATAGGTATAAGACATAGCTATGTTAATCTCCTGCCTTATTCATTTAGAGGTGTTTACAGTTATCATTGTTTTGCTTTCAACTACAGGAAAACAGCTTAATAAGGCTATACAAAACTTCATTTGTAACTTGTTTGTTGTGTCTATTTCATAAGATTCATCCATATGAAGCAATATTTAGAAACGCTAGGGGTGGCCACGCAAATATATTCAGATTCAAAATACTAATCTATGACTGTCAGATGAGTTATGTAAATCTCATGAATTGCTCCAGGTCTGTGTCATGGGTGCCGCTTTTCCCCAAAAGTGCTAAGTTTGGTTCCCAAAGGGCCCCGAGGAAGATAGCGAGGCCTGGAGTTGAGGGAGAAGCCCCACTTTGCCCAAGGGTGTGGGAGAGGGAGCAAGGGGCAGGCAGGTGGGAGGGAGGGATGCCTGGATGGATGGCCAGGCAAATAACAAGCCTCTCCAGCACATGGCTGGCCCAGAAAGGGACAGTCAGAGAACCATATTCACATTGAGGCTTTAACGTGGGCAGCTCCAGTATTCTGAAGTGAGCCGAATTCTGGTATTATTATTATTATTATTATTATTATTATTATTATTATTATTATTTCAAAGGCTAGATGGGCATCTGTTAGAAGTGCTTTGACTGTGCTTGCTTTTTCTGCCTGACAGAAGGGGGTTGAACTGGATGGCTGTGAAATAGAACTATTAAGTTTATGTTGGTTAAAATTCCCCAAAGATCAGTGGATGTGCAAAATTTTCTGAAACTTGGCAGGAATTATGCCCTGGTTATTGAGTATTATTAAAAAAAATTCAAGGGGACAGCTCTTGTGGTTTTTGTTTTTTTTAGAAAAAATGTTGTTCATAATTTTTTTAGAACTTCCCAAGAATTATTGAATAAATAAAAGGTTCTGAAACTTGGGGGGGGGGAGTGGTAATTGTGTTCTACCATTGTAGCAAGTTTCATCCTGATAGCTCTAAACATGAGAGAGAAAGGAGTACCAGAAACTCCCCCATTGCACAATTACTTAACAAAAGGTAACAAAAATTTATTTATTTATTTATTTATTTATTTAAAACATTTCTATTCCGCCCTTCTCACCCTGAAGGGAACTCAGGGTGGAGCACAACATATAAATGGCAATCATTCAATGCCAGGACATAAATAAATTATAGACATCCATAAGCATTAAAATCACTTAACTCAACATTAAAATCCGCTGTATAAAACTGTCTCAACCACCCGCATCAAATCTAGTTGGTATGGTAAGGTTTCCTGTTGCTGCCTTATTGTACTGTCCCAAAAGCTTGGTCCCACAGCCAAATTTTTATCACCCTTCTGAAGGACAGGAGGGAGGGGGCTGATCTAATTTCACCAGGGAGGGAAAATGAAGCTCCAAATAAACTTGTTAGAAAATTGATTCCTAGCAAAAGAAAAAGAAGGTCTATTTAAGACAAATTATACAGTTATTGCATAGAGAGAGGGAGGGCATTGCAATTATTCCAAATGAGTGCAACCAGTTATACTTTAACACAAAGACTTATCACATTACTCACCAATATAAATAAAATATCTAATAATATGATGACAGACTTGCACATGCTGATCTCTAGGTATAGAAACACATCTGGAGTGGGATAACTATAATGTACGTAAGTACATAAGAACATATGCAGAACCATGCTGGATCAGCACAAAGTGTTATCCAGGGCAACCTTATGTTCACACATTTGCCTTTGGGAAACTCCCAGTTAATCCATAATCGACAGGGGGAGTGTGTCCCTGTTGGTGCTGCTGGACCTCTCAGCAGCCTTCGATACCATCGACCACGGTATCCTTCTGAGACGCCTCGCGGGGATGGGTCTTGGAGGTACTGTCTTGCAGTGGCTCCAGTCATTCCTGGAGGGCTGGTCTCAGAAGGTGTTACTGGGAGACACCTGTTCAACCCCACAACCTTTGGCTTGTGGGGTTCCTCGGGGTTCAATACTGTCTTCCATGTTGTTTAACATCTACATGTAGCCGCTGGGGGAGATCATCCGTAGTTTCGGAGTGCGATGTCATCTGTACGCGGATGATGTCCAACTCTGTCACTCCTTTCCATCTGCTACTAAGGAGGCTGTCCATGTCCTGAACCGGTGCTTGGCCGCTGTGACGGTCTGGATGAGGGCGAACAAATTGAAACTGAATCCAGACAAGACAGAGGTACTCCTGGTCAGTCGAAAGGCCGAACAGGGTATAGGGTTACAACCTGTGTTGGATGGGGTCACACTCCCCCTGAAGACGCAGGTTCGCAGTCTGGGTGTGATCCTGGACTCATCGCTGAGCCTGGAACCCCAGGTCTCGGCGGTGACCAGGGGAGCATTTGCACAGCTTAGGCTCGTGCGCCAGTTGCGCCCGTACCTTGGGAAGTCTGACTTGGCCACGGTAGTCCACGCTCTTGTTACATCCTGCCTAGACTACTGCAACGCTCTCTACGTGGGGTTGCCTTTGAAGACGGCTCGGAAGCTTCAGCTAGTCCAACGCGCGGCAGCTATGATACTAACAGGAGCGGAGCGCAGGGAGCACACAACTCCTCTGCTGCACCAGCTCCACTGGCTGACGATCTGCTACCGGGCTCAATTCAAAGTGCTGGCATTGACCTTTAAAGCCCTAAATGGTTCGGGCCCAAGCTACCTATCCGAACGTATCTCTGCCTATGAACCCACCAGGACTCTAAGATCTTCTGGGGAGGCCCTGCTCTTGATCCCGCCTGCATCACAAGCACGGCTGGCGGGGATGAGGGACAGGGCCTTCTCTGTGGTGGCCCCTCGGCTGTGGAACGCCCTTCCCATGGACATAAGATCAGCTCCGATGTTAATGGTGTTTCGGAAAAAGCTAAAAACCTGGTTGTTCGAACAGGCATTCAGATAAACGGTGCAATGAATATGATGAATATAGGAACGGAATTATAGACGACGAATTGGATCACGATTTTAGTTATGAGACGTTGTTGTGTTGTTGTTGATGTGCCATTTTTGTATATTGTGCTTTCATGATTTTAAATCATTCTGCTATTTTGTTATGATTGTTTTTGCTATGCTGTGAACCGCGTTGAGTCGCTTACGGGCTGAGAAACTGCGGTATACAAGCAAAGTAAATAAATAAATAAATAAATAAATAAATGCAATTATAACTCATTTCATATATTCCACCAATTGCTGTGTGAAGAAGGATATCTTCCAATGAAGGAAGTTGTACATATCCACCCTGACCAAAAATCAGTGACTGTCCTATGTGGGTTCAAAATTTATAGTCCGATTAACACTGTAATTCAGACATGATAGAAAAGGAAAAAGAGATGACAGTGTAGGAGTAATGTTCAGTAGATAGTCCCTCTTCTAATTTCTCCAAGGCAGTCCAGTAGTAGTTGAGATGGAGGGAAAACCTTTAATTTGCTTCTAGACCTGAGTATAATGAGCAGAGTGTGCTTAATCTCCCTTTAAAGCAGTCCACATTAGGAACTTAGAATTTAGAAAGTTGGTGAAAACCTGGCTTTGGAATCTGGCATTTGATGAGAGAGGCAATGGCTTTTGACCACATGGATGGATGAGGATGAATAGGGATTTTTATGCTAACGACTGTACTTTATGTAATTATATGATAGTACTTTAATGTGTTTATATTAGTGTATTATTGATGTGGTGTTTTAAATTATTGTGTATGAACCCCTTGTTGTAAACCAGCCTGAGTCCCTTGTTGGAGGTGAGAAGACCGGTATATAAAAGTTCTAAATAAATAAATAAATAAATAAATAAATATTACATCTTCTATCAGTTTTAACTATTTTGGGGGAAAGTGCTTTCTTCTATCTGTCATGACTTTCCACATTTAACTTCAGTGGATGGCTTCAAAGTCTTATATTATGAGAGAGGAAAAATGCTTCTTCTTGTTTACCTTTCCCACACTATGTACACATTTATACACCTTAATCAAATCTCACTTGCCTTTTTATAATCTAAGCAGCCCCACAAGTTGTAACCTTTCCTTATAGGCTGCAGTACCTTGAGCTTTTTGGTTGCTTTTTTTCTGCATACAGACATTCACTGAGAAATACAATATTCTCATCATAGTAATGAAAACTGTAACTGGATGACCTATGAGCCTGTTCAACCTGTTGTCCAGAACAATATAATATATGGGTTGGCTCTGTGAAAGGTGACATGCACTCATATCTTTGAAAATCTCTTTGAGGAAATATCTTTTTGTTGGAAGTTTCCTAGACTGTTTCCTTCCTCATTTACTTGGTTTCTGTTGAAGGTTAAATTTTTACCAAATTTGTAAAGGTGGAAAAGTTTTGTCCAGTATGGAAAACACTACTAACACTTGAGCGCAAATCCAGTCGGTGTGCTATGCCAGCATAGTTACACCAGAGTAGGTGGTACTGGCATGAAGAAAAAGGCCAAAGACCCAGCCGCCATGAAAGAAGTAAGGCATGAGAGAAGCAGATTATGTGAAACCAATATATTTTATCTGACTTCACTTACCATGGCAATGTGGTCATTCAAAAAGTTCTCTAATGTCTTAGGTCAAAACGTTTGTGCCCTTTCAAGCTACATAATTCCATTTTAACTGCCATGGCTCCATCTTATGGAATACTCATGAAACTAATGAGGAACTTAAGATTCAGCGCCAGAGAGCTTTAGCACCTCACCAGACTTCCAAACTCAGGATTTGTTAGCATGCAGTTAAAATGGGATCAAATTGCTAAAATTGTGTTGTAGAAAAAAGATCTTAGCAACTGCTGCACTTCAACAGTGAACTTGGTAAGCATATTTGGGAGCAGGTGCACAGACACCTGCTCACAAGATTCCCGGCTACAATGACATGTACAGTCCGATCCCCGTATCCATAAAGAATATATCCTTAGACATTGTATTGATATGCAACACTGCAGATGATAGAGAATCCTATTGAAATTCAGGATTTCTTGCCCAAGAATACCAGAGCCATGCTGGAGGGTGTAGAAAATGCCTAGAGGGGGGTATACTATTTTGTCAGGTGTGAATAAATGAAATCATGGGAATATTTGATTTCTATTTAAAGTATAATTGCTCTTTCCAAACATTCCTCTTTATATATTAATTAACATTTGGAAACGTTATTTATCTCTATGCTCTCTTTTCCAGGGGTGCATTTCTTTTTCCTCTTCCTCCTTCTCCCCCGCCCCTTTTTTCTTTCTTCTTTTATTTTTTTGCCATGCATAAATGGACATCCTATTAGATATGGTTATTTATGCAATATATGGACAGATCAGCAGCTGGGGGTAAGGGTTAGGATGAAAATAAGGCTACGAAACAAATAATAATAATTCTCACTGGAGCATCATGTGTGATTGGTCTGCTAAAACATCTGGACTATTTAATTTTATTTCTGTTCTAATCCACAACCCTTTTGTATGAAATTGGATGGAAGAAAGGTTTGCTTTTATTGTGTGTTGGGCCAAGTTGTGTCCTCCCATCCCTTCAAGCAGCCACAAGGGAACACCCAGCTTACTGAGCGTCAGTATGTTTCTTGATATGAAAACAGAGCAAGAGCCTCAGGATTTAAGGACCTGCCCTGGGGGTAGGTTTGGTGACCGCAAGAGACTAGAAGGAAATCTTGCAAACCACAGGGACTTCAAGTATAGCATCAGAGACACCCGCTTCTTTGTTTTTGTTTTGTTTTGTTTGTGTGCTCATGTATACGCATCCATCTAGCTATATATACTGAGTCAAAATTTCATGGAACATCTTTCTTTCTTCTTTTTTTTTCCTTTTTGGTCCCTCAGGGCAGGTAGCAAGGCTTCCTTTTGTTTGTATAGCATTTAATGGGAAAGGGCTCCAGTCTTATCCTCAGACTCTTAGGATTTGTAAGATAACAATCAGTAAGCAAAAGCACAACACATTGTTATGTAAAAACAGCTGGGAAATATATGCTTCCTTCTAGTTTTTTTTTAATCTCCTTTTTAAAGGCAAAATCTAACATAAGATATTATATACATATTCTTTTCCTGGCATTTGTTTATATCAAAACACTACCTGAAATAATTATACGATTCCACTCTTTTCTTTCTTTTTTTTCTTTTTATAAAGGCAGACCTAATTGGCTAGGTTTAATCTTTCTGTTCAGTAAGAGGCGATTCACATTATTGGCAGCACCATAGATTGCTGTTGTGTTTGTGAATTTTTTAAATATATATATACTATCTAATCCCTTGTTGAAACCCCTCCATTTAATTGTTAGGATTCCCTTCTTTTTAACTTGCTCTACTGTTAAACAAACACACAAACAAATATGTTTAATAACACAAACACAGATCAAGTGAAGTTTATGAATTTTACAGATTGCCTAAAATGCTAGGAGTTAATTACAGCCTGCTTTCCCTGGCATGTCAGCTTGATTAAATTTGGAGTTCCAAGATGAATTGGCCCAAATTCATTAGTGTTCCCTGGGTGCATATGTTGGTCAAGGTCAAACGAAGCACACACTGATTCCAGTGTTAGCGGGGGCGTGGGGGGAGGGATTCTAAAGGAGGTGGACTCTTAAAAGGTCTGGGGTTGCAGCAAGAAACTTTGATACTTTTTAACTTAATAAATCTTGACAGCCTAATCATGGCTAAGCCTTTGCAGTTTTATTGGTACAGATGGCAAAGCTAGACATATTTAAAGAGATCTCGGTGGCTAGTGGCAGGAGAGCATTGAATCCAAATGTGCTGTGGGGCTGGAGGAGAAAGTGCAAGAAGGGAGGATAAAAAGCTACACGGCATTTCCATCTCTTGACATCTCCAGCAGCCTCTGATACAAAATATGATAAGGCTCCTGCTGAGCTAATAAGCCCAACAAATGTCTGTGTCCGTGAAGTAGATGAAGTGGGATCAAGTAGTTGGGGGCTGCTGTATGAAAATAAGCCAGCACCCAGAGTATAATGGCACTGTAGCAAAGCAGCAAGGTCAGGCTGATGACAGAAACACTGGATAAGCAAAGACCCCATCAGGAAAGCAGGTTTCCTGGCTGGATCTATGCCATGTAAGTCACTGGGAGGGGGGGGGGATCACTGTATTTTAGAAAATGCAGCAAGTTTTGTAAATAAAAATAGCATTTCATTGTGCCAGGGTAGCAGCAGCTTTGACTTGCTACCCATGATCAAATGCAGATTACATACTGATTGTTCTTCCCAGTAAAATTGTCCATCAAAAACGCAACCAACGCTTAATCTAAAATGAGAATTTGATTGAATGCTAGCAAAGCAAAGCCTACTAAGAGTGGAACTGTAGCTTTTCAGAAGGCCCACTGCCATATTGTGCTTTTGTTGGCTTGTTTATTCTTTCAATGCCATGTGAAATAAAGAACTATAATGCTCAGGCATGTTGAAATCAAAATGTGAGGGGGGTTAAAAGTAGCATACTTTTTACTGGTCAATCATAAATAGATCTTGTTGAAATTATTGGAAAATTCTCCCAGACATAGCTCTGGATCACAGCCACCAAAAAAAGGAATGAACAACAGCAGCAGTGTTAGGACTGACTTTTCTTTCTGAGTTCCTAAAGGAGCATCTTCTTTTTAGTCTCAAATCACAAAGAGATGTCATGTTATGACATTTCTGAAGAGTTGGGGAGGTCCAGGGGCATCTAAAAGCAGCAGTTGACCAGGTTCATCTTTTAATCAGATTGGCTTAAATCAGGCTGCGGGGACATGAGAATTAAAAAAAAATCAGGTTTGTGCCACATAATAATAACAACAATAATAATCATTATCACAATAACTTTTTTTCTTACCCACCACTCTTCACAGCTCAAGATGGGTTACAACATTATTTATTTATTTATTTATTTATTTTATATACCGCTTTTCTCAGCCCTCAGGCGACTCAAAGCGGTGAACAACATTGATACAAAACATCACGAGACAAGTATAGGTCAATTAAAAACAATTGTAACATAAATCATTAACCATCGGTATAACAATCATTAGCACCTCAACATAGCTAAAACAAACAATTATCATAAACATTATAAAAACACATATTAAAATGTATATATTAAATACATATATTAAATACATATATTAAAAGACACAGAGCAAATATTAAAACATAGTGAACACAACCATTATTTACTTATGCCTCTTAACAGTGGGCATAATCCACCAAAGCATGCATGACAAGCCTATTCCGCAATTTGAGTCATCACTTCTCATTCTAAAGACAAAGACTCACAGTAGCATAGTGTGGCAGGATGTTGGAGCCAACAAACCATCCAGAGTCAAACCATTGATCTGACAATATGATCTGGCTGCATCGTGCTATATAATGGGACCTTCTTCAGAAATAGTGCATTACTGAATATGTCTTTCTTGGAACCAATAATAATGAAGGGCTATTACCTTCATAGCCGATTTGGAGGCCCATCAACCCCCCTGACTTATCGCAGTGAAAAACAGGATCCTGAACTAAGTATTTAGTTGGATCCCGCAAGACCTTTCCTAGTAAGTAACCTATAGCAGGAAGGTTAAGAGTTTAAAGGGAAAGCAGGTGCAGACAGGGAAAGCACAGATTAATCCCCAGTCATTCTACTTTTTTCAGATGTTCTTAACATTTCCCCATTCCTGACTCCTCCTCCTATTTTCTCCCTTTATCTTCAATTTACTTCAGTTGTTGGAAATTGAGTTCAAAGTACTGAAGTAGCTTGCACTCAATTAACTTGAGACAGTGGGAATGTCAGAATCCCGCCCTTCTCAATAGGCTCAAGAAAAAGCAAACTGCTGAAGCATTTCTTAACTTGTGTATTCTTCCTCATTCATAAGTTTTTGTTATATTGACCGCACTCTGATGTTGCCAAGCCACATGTTTACTGGTTTTCCTCTATGAAATGTTGGAGTGTATACATTTAGGTCAACTCTGTGACTAGGCAGAATAAGAAAGATGTCTGAGGCTAGTGTGGGTATTGAGGATAGTGCCATATGTGTCTGACATCCCTGCCATATATTCCTTGAGCTGGCCAATGTAGGGGTGCTGCAGCATGCTCGATCCTCCCAGATGCTGAAAATAAAATACAATGACATTTGATTGGTTTATGAACCTGAACAGGGTCTCGTCCTTTTCCTCAAAATGTGAAATATTTGGACCTGCCCTACATGTGAATGAGCTAGTAGAAACATGTCAGTTTTGCAGCAAATAACTATGGGTGCATCTATATCTACACTGCAGCATGGAATCCGGGAAGATGTAGTTTGATGAAGCATCAGCACTCTTTGGCACAGAGAAGGATAAAGATTGTGTAAAACTGCAGCTCCCATGATTCCATAGCACTGAGCCATGGAAGTTAGGTCTATAAAATTAAATTAATTATGCAGTATAAATGCACCCATAATGCATTTTCCCCCAAAATGCTCATTTCCAAAAGCATTTCGAGATGACATCCTTTACAGAAAATTCAAGAAGAACAAAATCCAACAGATCCAGTTCAGGACATGTTCTATCTCCATTTTCTAAAAATCAGCTTCCTCAAACAACCTGTGACAAAGTGCACATTCCAACAAGAAACAATTCCTCACCAATTGACAACAGCCACTAGATCAGGAAATAACTGTATTTTTCATGCCACAATATATGACTTTTTGTGATATGTGATATCATCCATGCAGAAGAATTTCACTGACAGAGGGTTGTCAGTGATCACAATCCCACACAATTCATTACCAATGAGCTTACATTTCGTGCACCATAACCAGTTCACTTGGAGAGGGCCTTAAAACCTGTGAAGATGGAAGAGTGTTTCTCTTTCGGCATTTTAATCACCACCGAGATTTACAGATTTTGCCCCATAATAATCCTGCCGAATACAAAGCTTTCCCTGGGGAAGATGGCAGATCTGCATGATAATACAGCAGCTGACCCCCTTCCACCTCAGAGCTAGATTGCAGGTTATACACTCAGATGGTTGCACTGGGATGCAGAGCGCTCCGCTGCTCAGTCAAGAGCTCTAAGAGGTATTGTGCCTCGGGCAGATGCAATACCTCCTGGAGCTATCTAACGCATGGGGGAAGTGTACTTGCTGTGCCTTCTTTTAAAAGGTTGCAATATGTGTTCCCCTCTGCTACAAAAACCAATTCTGCCATTTAATGCAGAAAGAACTGGACGTGCTCTTTGGAGCTGCACTTCATTTGGAGTGTCTCGCACCCGTCGGAGAGTGCAAAGACTGTGAAAATGCTTCAGCCCCGTCAAGCTACTCTGGAGGCAGCAGCTCATCCTGACCCTGCTTCCTTGCAAGGTGCACAGCGCCACAGTCATTAGCACAGATTTCTTTCTCAATGTATCAGTGCATACTTCTTGCCTTCATTGTAGGGTCAGGGGAGCTGACATGCGTGTAAAATGCAGCAGATTTATAAGGGGGAAATAAATCCTCTGCTTGGTAAACACCTCTGTCTACCTAGAGCAGTTGTTTCCACACTGTCCCAGAATTCTTTGAAAGTGGAAAGTCCTATGTTTTGCTTTCCTCAGATCTCTAATTAAAATAGCCCATCCTCTATTCTTTATGCCTCTCCCAGCACTTTTCCACTTCTAGTTCTGTGACCTTCCTTCCTTCCTTCCTTCAACTTCTCTCTGACCAAGAATGATGACATTTATCTGTTTTTTTTTTAATGATTCACCAATTTTACTTACTGGGAATTGAATTCTGTGGATGGGTGTCCTTAATGCAGAGCATATTCTAAATTGCAGTTGTGAACATAAATATATTCCTGTTATTACTGTCAGTCAAACTTAATTAATCTAGATCACAGTAAAATAACTCATGATAGTCATCTCATACATTAGATTCCTTTCAGGACATATATGTGGTCAAATTAACTGGTTCTGATTTTCTTTCAACAACGGTTTACCAAATTTCAGTCTAAAGTTTCCAACTCCCAAAGTGTAAGTTAAGAATATTCTTTTATTTTAAAAATAATAATAAATAATACAAAAATAATAATAAATGACAAACAGATAGACAACACAAATAACCAGTTAGTAAAACAGAGATGGTTCAGATATTTAAAGCTGCTTCAAGAATTCTATTTCAAAGGCATTAATTCAATAGTATGAAAATATTTTAAGACCAGGTTGTTATGGCATGGCCTGAAGGTTCTATAGAGGTTTGCATTCAAATTGCAACAAATAGGAAGATTTGGGGTTAAGCAGTCTGAAGTTGCTAAGAGGAAAAGGGAGAGGTTGGAAGAGGATTATTATTATTATTATTATTATTATTATTATTTATATTATTATATTATTATTATTATTATTATTATTACCCGCCCTATCTCTCTGAAGGGACTCAGGGCGGTTAACAGACAAAAGTAATAAAGTAGCAACAATTCATTGCAAAAATGAACAAACAACAACAACAAATCAACTGGAGCTGCTGTGGCCTGAGGAGAGCAATGTTGAGGCCCTCCTAGGCCCATTGGTGCCGGTGCAACCTAAGAAGAGTGATGTTGGGGGCTTTCTGGGCCCATTGGTACTTTTGCGGACTTGAGGAGAGTGATGCTGGGGGCCTTCTAGGCCTGTTGGTGCCAGTGCAGCCTGAGGAGAGCGATGTCAGGCCCTCCTAGGCCCATTGTTGTCGGTGTGGCCTGAGGAGAGCGATGTCGGGGCCCTATAGGAAATCAATGTCAGGCCCTCCTAGGCCCATTGGTGCTGGTGTGGCCCGAAGAGAGCAATGTTGGGGCCCTTCTAGGCCCGTTAGTGCTGGTGGAGCCTGGCGAGAGTGATGTCGGGGCCCTCCTAGGCCTGTTGGTGCCGGTGCGGCCTGAGGAGAGCAATGTTGCAGTCCTCCTAGGTCCACTGGTGTCAGTGTGGTGTCAGTGTGGCTTGAAGAGAGCAATGTCGGGGCCTTCCTAGGCCTGTTGGTACTGATGCAGCTTAAGGAGGGTGATGTTGGGGCCCTCCTAGGCCCGTTGGTGCCAGTGCAACCTGAGGAGAGTGATGTTGGGGCCTGTCCTAGGCCCGTTAGTGCTGGTGCAGCCTGAAGAGCATGGGGCATCTTGGTTGTCCAAGGGATCATGTCAGTTTATTGAGAAAACATATTCAATTTAATTCTGAATAGTAAGGTGGGAAGAAATTTGCATGAACAGTAATGCCCTGTTATGTTTGGTCCTGATTGGTTTGCCAGGTTCAAGCCATTTGACACATAGCTCTGTTATTAACACATTTTCATCAAGAGAATATGAATGGAAAAGAATATGACAGAACTTACCATTCAACAGAACCAGTATACTTTGCAGAATCCTTAGAATATGACCAGCCTACCATTGGGAAACAGGCTTAAAGAAACTAGCCTTTTTCTATTTATCATTCTTGACTAATGCAAATGGCATCCAGTTAGGTACAATGTTGTAAATTAGGTTTATGAACTTGTAACTGGTTCCCATTCACTTTACAATCATGATACCATTTCCATGATCATAAATACCATCCTAATTAACCTAAAAAGCAGATTTGCTGTCCAGAAGAATGGGGTTTTGTGGTGGTGGAAACAGAGTACTGAAGAATGACATATCCAGTCCCCTTCTGCCAGTGATCAATGGTGCATCAAGGAGTTACATGAGGGATTCCTGTTTCTGCTCCGTGGCAGGAGGGTCTAGGTCCATCATCCTTCAATGATGGAGACTGAGGAAATCTCACTGCAAGATAATTAACTCATTTGAAATGTGGTGCTAGAGGAGAATTCTACAGACATGGCCAAAAAGATAAATCAGTTGATCTGGGGGTAAATTATGTCTGAACTCTCCATTGAAGCCAAAATGACAAAATGGAACCTAGCATACTTTGGACATATCATGAGACAACATAACTCGTTAGATAAGATGGTGTTTGGTAATGTGGAAAGCAATAGAAAAAGAGACAGACTGCACTGCAGGTGGATAGACTCAGTCATGGCAGTCATGACCCTGAATTTGCAAATCTTAGTAGGGAAGTTATTAACAGGTCTTTCATTCATAGGATCACCATAAACTTGAAATCAACTTGATGGTAATTAACAACATGTATGCCTGAAAACAGTTACATAGTTGTGGAGTCCACATAATACATAAGGATACAGAAGTCAAGACAGTCCTACCTGGCAGACTGAAAGCTTAACCTTCAGTCTTGAACAGCTGTAATTGAAAAAGCAAGAAAATACACCACATATTATTGCAACTTGATAAAATAAAAAAATAAAATATGTAGAGCAGTCATTTTCCCCACCAGTAAAAACATTGTAGGAGAGGTGACGAAAATGGGCCAATCCATGAAGAATCCCAAACGCCCTTGGACCATTTCAACTAAGAAATCATATATACTTTCTTCCTCCTTCAGAAATGATCATGTAGGTGAAGAAAACTGAACAAAAATGACTCGTGCAAATGATTATATAGAAGCTACATTCATCCTGATGATGCTGTCAAGGTGATGCATGCCATATACCAGCAAATTTGGAAAACACAAGAATGGCCATCAGACTGGAAAAAATCAACTTATATCCCCATACCAAAAAAGGGAAATGCGAAAGACTGCTCCAACTTCCGTACAGTGGCCCTTATTTCTCATGCCAGTAAGGTAATGCTCAAGATCCTGCAAGGAAGACTCCAGCAATACATGGAGCGAGAGTTGCCAGATGTTCAAGCTGGGTTTAGAAAAGGCAGAGGAACGAGAGACCAGATTGCCAATATCCGCTGGATAATGGAGAAGGCAGGGAGTTTCAGAAAAACATCTATTTCTGCTTCATTGACTATTCTAAAGCCTTTGACTATGTGGATCATAATAAATTGTGGCAAGTTCTTGGTGGGATGGGCATACCAAGCCACCTTGTCTCTCTCCTGAGGAATCTGTACAAGGACCAAGTAGCAATAGTAAGAACTGACCACGGAACAACAGACTGGTTCAAGATTGGGAAAGGCATACGGCAAGGCTGCATCCTCTCACCCAACCTTTTTAACTTGTATGCAGAACACATCATACGATGTGCGGGGCTTGATGAATGCAAAGCTGGGGTGAAAATTGCTGGAAGAAACATTAACAACCCCAGATATGCAGATGACACCACTCTGATGGCCGAAAGCGAGGAGGAGCTGAGGAGCCTTCTAATCAAGGTGAAAGAAGAAAGCGCAAAAGCTGGGTTGCAGCTAAACATAAAAAAACCAAGATTATGGCAACAAGAATGATTGACAACTGGGAAATAGAGGGAGAAAATGTGGAGGCCATGACAGACTTTGTATTTCTAGGTGCAAAGATTACTGCAGATGCAGACTGTGCCCAGAAAATCAGAAGACGCTTACTTCTTGGGAGGAGAGCAATGTCCAGTCTCGATAAAATAGTAAAGAGTAGAGACATCAGACTGGCAACAAAGATCCGCCTAGTCAAAGCCATGGTATTCCCTGTAGTAACCTACGGATGTGAGAGCTGGACCTTAGGGAAGGCTGAGCGAAGGAAGATCGATGCTTTTGAACTGTGGTGTTGGAGGAAAGTTCTGAGAGTGCCTTGGACTGCGAGAAGATCCAACCAGTCCATCCTCCAGGAAATAAAGCCCGACTGCTCACTGGAGGGAAGGATACTAGAGACAAAGTTGAAGTACTTTGGCCACATCATGAGGAGACAGCAAAGCCTAGAGAAGACAATTATGCTGGGGAAAGTGGAAGGCAAAAGGAAGAGGGGCCGACCAATGGCAAGATGGATGGATGGCATCCTTGAAGTGACTGGACTGACCTTGAAGGAGCTGGGCGTGGTGACGGCCGACAAGGAGCTCTGGCGTGGGCTGGTCCATGAGGTCACGAAGAGTCGGAGACAACTGAATGAATGAACAACAACAACAGCAACACATTCATTCTACATCCCAGTGGCAGCAATCAGACTTAGGAAACGGCGAGAGCATCTTTGTTGCTCTCAGATACAGACAGATTGCTTTTAAGCACATGTCTGAACTCAACCAGAGGTAACTCCTGGATGCCTACATGAGGTAAAGGGACTTTTTGTCCCTAATGTGGAGTAAAACTAATCAACATGGGTTTGCTCTACACTATGTAAAGTCATAGAATCTTCCAGAGCTTCCCTGAAGCTCTGAAGCACTTTCCCACTGTGGTCTGTATGTGGACAGCTGGGCTGATTCTTATTTGGAACCAGTCCCACTTTTACATAGGCTAGTCATACCTGCATCCCATGATGCAAGGAAAGGGGAGTGGCACTAACCTTTGACATTTTTTGTTGTTGTAGCAGCAGTCACAGGGCTCCAGAGAGCTCCTGGCCACCACTAGGTGCCTTTATATACATGTCAGCAAAGGCACCTGTACAACTTGGAGAGATGAGAGGATCACCATATTCTTTCCCCCTTCCCCTCTCCAAGTTGTGTGGGCACCTTGCTTTCACCAGCAAAGGTGCCAAGTGATGGTCAGGAGTTCTCTGGACAAAGGTCAAAGTGACTATCTAGCAGGGCCAAACCAGGTTATTCTCAATTAGACCATCAGGATTCCACTCCTTCAGCTTAATAGTAGAGATATGTAAACACCACGGCAGGATCCAGGGCTAGTTCAAAGTAGCAATGCTTCAGACCATCTCTGGAGTTCATGTGACTATTTCACATGCTTCCTGAAATAAAGATCTGGAGAGGCTGCAACATTTTGCTTACCTCTTTGAAAACCATTTGGTTTTGTTTTCTTAAATTAACTACTAATGAAGCACTTCATTTTCTTCTTCAGGAATCTGATTCTGCTTCCCCCACCCCCACTGCCACCGCCATCTCCTGCCCCCCTTAGCTCATAAATGAGCTCTTCTTGTTTCTTCTTCTTTCACAGTTTGCAGATGTGTTCAGATACTCATTCTCCTTGACTGAACACTGAGTGGTGGAAGATGCTCTTAGCGCTTTTCCAGCTGTGTCTGTGCAGGAATTCTAAGTCTCTGCTGGGATCACATGATACCTAATTATATCTTCGTGTTGCATTTAGAATGTGTTTCTCAATAATAAATGTTTTTCTTTCTTAATTGCAAATGTAACTTTGTTGCCATTTAAACCTTTGACACAAACATTTTCACAACAGACTCTGTGACTACTACAAAAAAAAAACCCCAACAGCAAATATAAAGTGTTAAAATGAAAAACAACTTCCAGCTTGTCTCCATATGTAATAGAGAGTAACTATTCAAGATGTGCTGGGGAAAAGTATTTGACAATGACCACATTTGCGGCTATTGTAATTTTAATATGTAGGGGAAATCATGTAAGTTGTGTTTTGTTGTTGAAGAAACACACATTTGATTACATCAACACTTTGTTGACCAAATACAGCCTTTAAAGGCCCATGAGAAATTTATAATGAGAAAAAGAAGCAAAACAGAGAGATGGATAATTTTACGAGTTTCATGAGTGGTTTGTGGTTAGCTATGACTAGGAAGATCCAGGGGTTGTGCTATCCAGAAAGAATGTATTTACTGGACACAAGAAAGTCTGGAAAAATTTAGAGCAAAAATGTGAAGGGGTTTATTGATTCTGCCTATGGCATTGGTGTGACTGTAAAACAAGTAATGGTTAGTTTCCTAGCACAGAACAGTTTTTTCTGTGGAAAGAAATCGAGGAGGGATTATTTCATGGCAGAAACACTGATCTCACTTCATGTCTGTTCAGGAAAGGAGATTCAGTGTTGATTTCATCCTGACTCCACCTACATCCATAGGAATGGGATAGTTCAACCTCTGTAAAGTACTTTGCAGAAGCGTATAAAACCTCAATTAATTTATCTTTTCACAGTTTGGTTCCCTTTTTTATGTCAATTATCTACACCAAGCAAAAGTAGCCTGTTCTGGAGCTCTCCAGAACACCTCAAAGCTGTTTGGCTGTCCAGATGGTTGGGTGACCCATTGTCACATTGTCACCAGTGCCCTGTCCTCCTGGAGGCTACTTACATCATTTCACTGGTCAGAAACAAATTCCTGGCAGAGCCTTGCTGACAATATTGTTTCTGGTGAGGTTACAACAAAACCCATGTGATCCACAGATATCACTTTTGCCAGCAAGGCTCTGCCAGCATTAATGGCAAAATAGTGGTGGGGGGGGGGTTGGGGGGGGCAAAGACATTGGATTGCACAGGTTCCAGACCAATCTGGCTGCGCACTCATCCAAAACACTGGGAGTTACTCCAATTACAACCAGGAGTGTAGCAAGAGGGGGAGCAAAATGGCATAAAAATCCTCTGAAAGTTTCCTTCACTCCTGAAATCTCTAACACTGCTGTGATTTAAAATCTGAACCGGGCCTTTAGAAATACAGTTTAGGGATCCAAATGAAAGGGTCAGGCAAAGTTTCCAAGGGAATGAGAACACATGAAAAATAAGGATTCTGGGCATACACGATTATTAATGTTTCACTCTCTGTAGTGCTATAGATTAAGGGACTGATGAAAAAAAAATCATTGAGGGGCCGACTTTGTATTTGAAGCCAAAGCTGCCACTAACTCATGCAAATGTTCATCTTAATCCACAATGTGCTTTGAACTAATTGCATTATGTTGCTCTTTAGTAACTTTCTGATCAATGCAGAGAGAGTATTTCTTGCCTTCAGTTGTGCAAAGACTTAATAAAGAAGATGTGGGAATCATATGGCCAACTTGATGTGATTGAACTCTCACATCAGCATAACTACCAGTGAGGAACTCTAAGGGTGGATCCACACAGCCCTTTAACTTGGGAGCAATAGCATTTTAAAAACGCAATTGTTCCCAGGTTCAAGTCCACCCTTGCCCCCCAGAAAGTGCATGTTTTTCTTGGGGTGGGGTTGTTCACATGCCCCGCTGAGCTTTCCAGCAGGGCACTAGACACAAAAGAAAACTCCTTTTAAAAGTTATTTAAAAAGGAAAATAAAGCACACGGCTGCTGTTTCCCCTTCTCCAGAGCTCTCCTGGCATGTACCAGTGATGCATCATTAGAAGGGGGGTCAGGAGTTAATTTCCTCTTCCCCCCCGCCCCGCCAGCATGTCATTGGTACGTGCCAGAAAAGTTCCGGAAAAGGAGAAATGGCAGACAGGTGAGTCATTTCCTTTTAACAAAAGTTTTTTAAGGAGGTTTGGGAGGGGTCGGGCCTGATGTGTAGATGGGCACCAGAAGTCACGTGGCGCAATCCTCGGTCCCATCTATACAGCCCCCACATCTTCTGGAAAGACACGGGTCTTTCCAGCAGACAAATTACCTCGGCATAAAGCAGGGTTTTCCTGCTTTGTGCTGAAAGCATTCGTTTTTCCCTGAAGCATTGTCTGGACACCCCAGGGGAAAATGTGGGAGGGTGCACATTATAGGTACTGTCTGGATGCACCCTGAGAGTTGCTGCTCAGCAACATCTGTAGGGCAGAATGATTCCCATTTCAGTACAAACCAAAGAGAATGTCTTTGTCCTCACTCTGAACTAGAATGTGAGCACCCTTCCAAGGGATTTTCCACAACAAAACAAGATAGTGAGAATATGGTGGGAGCACTTCATGTGCAATGCAGCCCCAGTCCAAATCAGGGGCTGAGCAATTTGAAAACAATACAGGCAGTCCCCAACTTACAAACAAGATAGGTTCTTTAGATTTGTTCTTAAGTTGAATTTGTATGTAAGCTGGAACAGGTACATTTTAAGTGTAACTCCAGCCACACACACACACACACACACATATGCACACACAAACTTTGGATAGCATAGGAAAGTATTAAGACCCTTGTAGTGTTTGTTTTGCTGTCTGTGCCCATTTTCACCTCACTTTCTGTCCCTGTGAAAATTGGATTTTGAAAAAAATGGCTTGTTCTGGAAACAAGGATTGGTGAGAAAGCTTCAACTGAGACACCTTTTCCCCCATGATAACTCTTTCAGGAGATAATTTTGCTTCTGAGGGGTAGATTTCTCTCACTTTCTGTTTTCTCACCCCTGCTCTTAACTATGAGTCATTTGTAAATTAGATGTTTATTACTTGGGAATTGCCTGTATATGCTTAGCATAATCTGTGAACAACAAAACTATGTTTGTGAACAAGCAAGGATTTACAATGAACTAAGGGTGAAAAAAATAACAGGAATGATAAATAATAACAGTTCAGAAATAATTCCTTCAGAATCTTCCCATATAATGTTAGGCCTTGTTTAAATGTTTGCTAGATTTAGGCAGAGAGAGAAGATCAAGTAAATCTAACCACTATGGTGTAGTGTTGCCTGTACAAATCTCAGCAGTCATGATTGCCTGAATTCTTATAATGTAAGCATAAAATGCATAAAATGTCAGCAAGTCTTTAGTAATATCAGATGCATGCATTCCAAAGAGAAATGAGATCTTCAGGTTGACTATGTTCCTTTAAAGATAAATCTTGCTCACTCTCTACTCTCCCCACTTCCACTTTCCTCAAACATACACACATGCATACACCTTACAGCGATAGGTATCTTTAGAAAGATTTAGTTAATCCCTTGGGGTGGAGGCGGGGGGCAGAATTTGATTGAAAATGAATGCAATGAGGAAAGCTGGGCTATGAGCTTGCTTGAAAGGGTTCTTTGGGTTAAAAAATTACATGATGTCAAGGATCAAGGTACAACACAAATTCTCTCTTTTTAAAACGAATCATTGAAACAGAAGCTGGAGAATGGATGAAAAAAACAATTATCCTTTCTGTCACACATAGTCCTACTGACATGTTGCAAAGATGTTGCATCAAAATATAAACAACCACAGTATCAGGTTTCATATACATATCAAACTTTATATAGGAGACATTTTTTAAAAAAGAAATGCCTCTGAAAATTTTAAGGCGCCAGTATGTTATTGTATATTACCATAATAAACATTTTGAATCTTTTTTTCCCTTTCTTTTCTGTGTATGTGTGTGTGTGTGAGAGAGAGAGAGAGAAAGAGAGGGAGCTAGAGCTAGAGAGACTCTTTCACGCTGAACAAAGGAAATGATAGATGTGATCCTCTGTGACTGCTGAAAAGGCAGAAACAGTAATGACACTTAAGAAATCCTCCCAGTGCAAAAATCTTACTCAATGCATTTGGACCTTTGAAACCTCCATGCTGAGAGCCTTGTGAACAATATTGGTGCCTTCCTTAAACCTCAGTTCTCTTCAAAAACAAATTTTAAAATGAGAGGGAATCTAACAAACAAAAACAATAGTATGGCATGGCCTTTGTGTGTTTGTGTATATGTGCCTTCTGGTTTCCTGTCTACCTATGGCAACCACAATGAATCCCATAGACAATTTCTTAAGTGACATTCAGAAGTGCCTCGCCAGTTCCATCCTTTTCAATCCAGGCAGTTCCAAGTTACAAACAAGATAGGTTTTGTAGGTTTGTTCTTAAGCTGAATTTGAATATGAATCACAACAGGTACATTTTAAAAATGTAATGTCATAACCAGTCCATACTCCAGGAATTAATGCCCAATTGCTCACTGGAGGCCACATAATGAAAAGACAGGATACCTTGGAGAAGATAATGATGCTGGGGAAAATGGAAGGAAAAAGAAAGAGGAGCCGACCAAGAGCAAGATTGATGGATGTTATCCTTGAAGTGACTAACTCGACCTTGAAGGACCTGGGGGGTGGTCATAGCCAACAGGAAGCTCTGGCATGGGCTGGCCCATGAGGTCACAAAGAGTCGGAAGTGACTGAATGAATGAACAACTACAACACCATATTATACATACATACATACATACATACGGAAGGGTTAACACCCCTATGATGTTTGTTTTGCTGCCTGTGCCTCTGTTCAGAAGATTCGCCTCACTTTCTGTCCCTGTGATAATTGGATTTTGAAAAATTTGGCTTGCTGTGGAAACACGGCTTGGTGAAAAAGCTTTAGTGGAGGCAGCTTTTCCTCATGATAACTCTTTCAGAAGTGAATTTGCTCCTGAAGGGATTTTTTTCTTACTTCCTATTGCCTCACCCCTGTTTGTAACTATGAGTCATTTGTAAGTTGCATGTTTGTAACTCAAGGACTGCCTGTATAGCCTTCAGCTCCTGGTATTCATTGGTGCTAACCCCATCCAAGGACTAACCAGTACTAAACCCACTTATGTTTCAAAATCAAACACATTTTAGTGGCCTTGGGGTATTTATACCTTTTCCTTATCCTCACAGAATCAAAGTTTAGTATTTTGTGCCTACATTCATATTTTATTTATTTATTTATTTCCGGTATTTCTATCCCATTCTTTCTCAACCCCCGAAGGGGGACTCAGGATGGCTTACATTTGGCAGCAATTAGATGCCGCTACATATAACAAAGCAATACAATAACAATTAAAACAATAAGTAAAATGTTCATTTAAACAGTAAAAACAGTATTAATAGCTGTATCATCATTCCAGTCAATTCCATATCCAATTTCATGTCCAAAGTGCTATCTATGTCTGTTATCCAAAAGCCTGGTCCCAGAACCATGACTTCAGTTTCTTCCTGAATGACAGGAGGGACAGAGCCGATCTTACCTCGGTGGGATGGGAGTTCCACAGGCAGGGGGGACAGCTGAAAAGGCCCTGTCTCTCATCCCCACCAGATGTACTTGTGACACTGGTGTGAGCAAGAGCAGGGCCTCCCCAGATGATCTTAAACTGTGAGGCGGGGCATAGAGGGAGATGCTTTCGGACAAGTAAGCTGGGCCAGAACCATATAGAGCTTTATATGTCAAAGCCAGCACTTTGAATTGAGCTCCGACCACCGTAGCCAGATCAGACTTCCCAAAGTACAGGTGCAGCTGGCGCACAGGCTTTAACTGTGCAAAAGCTTCCCTGGCCACCGCTGAAACCTGGGGTTCCAGGCTCAGCTATGAATCCAGGATCACTCCCAAGCTGTGAACCTGCGTCTTCAGGGGGAGTATAACCCCATCCAACACAAGTTGTAACCCTATGCCCTGTTTGGCCTTTCGATTGACAAGGAGGACCTCTGTCTTGCCTGGATTCAACTTCAATTTGTTAGCCCTCATCCAGTCCGACACAGCAGCCTCCTTAGTAATGGATGGGAAGGAGTGACATATTTGGACATCATCTGCGTACAGATAACATCGTACTCTGAAACTCTGGAAGATCTCCAGCAGCTTCATGTAGATGTCAAAGCATTGGGGACAGTGGGGACAGTACTGAACCCTGAGGGACTCCACAAGACAATGGTTGTGGACCAATATATATGTAAATTGGTATGTAAACTTACCTTGGTTTGGATTTATGTGTTCATGAACCTCGTTGTATTCTGTGTGTTGTTGCACTATTGAGTGCTTTTTGTGAGGCGCCCCATGTCCCTTTGGGGAGATGGTAGCAGGATACAAATAAAGTATTATTATTATTATATTCCTCTTTCTCTGGTTTAATGCCAGGAAGTAAGCAGAGGAACTTGTTAAAAATAGGTGATAATTCTGGGCAGCTGCTTGAAAGAAGCAGAACTTCGTTCTTCCTTTCTTCTGGGTCAAACTGAACTGAAGACAGGAACATAGTCAGGGAGGAATAGAAAATGACAAAATATGTTGCCGAAAAGAAAGGGATGCCTAAAGTGATGACAGATAAGACTCTTCAAACAGTAAAAGGTAGACAAGAAGCAAAAGTAAAAGGCGATAGAAGCAAAATCAGAACTCTGAATGCAACTGGGACCAAGAAAAGTGCTATAATAATCAAGGCAGATAAATAGAATGTGACAAAAATGAGAGAATTCTTCCACAGGATCTAAGAAATCAAAGGAAAATGTAAACCAAGATGGGGATGCTCTATGTACAGCAGAGGAACACATTACATGATCAAGTAGAAGCAAAAAGATGATGGAAACAATACTCAGAAGAACTTTATAAAATGTAGGTGACAGATATAAGCGACCCTCTAATTTTAGAAAGTGAAGTAGGAGCTGCCCTGCATGCACTTGAGATAAATAAATCACATGAACGGATGGCATATCAATACAGCTGCTTTAGTGTACAGAGACAGAATCTACCTCGACTAATGTAATGTGCTGGAGAAGAGTTGTATGAATGTTGTGAATGGTTAAAAAGACAAATCAATGGGTCCTAGAGCTAATAAAGCTTGGACATACCCTGGAAGTCAAAATGACATAACTTTAATACTTTGTACTTATGCCATGTCATGAGTAGATGATTCTCTAGAAAATACAGTAGGAAAATAGGAAGATCACACACCAGAGAAACAGACACAATCAAAGAAGCCATGGCCCTAAGTCGGCATGACCTTAGCAAGTCTATTGAAGATAGGTTGACCTGAAGGTCTCTCACTATGAAGTTTCCACAATTTAAAGTTGATTTGATGGCAGTTAGGAACAACGGCTTGTTATTTGTAAGTAGTTACTTCGAAGCTCAGATTGAGGCCTGTATTCATTGCACATGTGAGCAAAAGCACCTTTCTCTTTTATTTATGGTAGGAGCACCTTAGGTTCACAACATCTATGAACACATGAAATCTCCTCTGCATTTGTACTGTTCTTTGATCAGAAAGATGAAGGAACATGTGCATGTATGTATTTCCAAAGGACAACAGGCGTTTAATTTAACATGACTTGGTAATACTTGAGGCTATTGTATGAATGCTGGAAGACCATCCTTCATTAGGCTGATGGTTTGCTAATAGTCCAGGGTGATCAGCTGATGTTTCATCAATAGGAACTAATGAGAGATGCTCTCCAGATAACTGCAAAATCTTTTTCAGCTTTCAGAATTTAATATAATAATCAGCAGGGTTTGGAACATGGAATCAGCAAGATAGCAGGAGCAAATCAGTTTTGAAGCAATTTGAACAGACAATGCACCACAAAAATAAAAAAGGAGGACATAGCATAGATATACCTAATACTAACAGTATAATAACCAATATATAATCTAGAAAGAATAGCTGTCATGTGAATGGAAATACTATGTGTCTCACCATATTGGGGTGAAAGAGTGGCCCAGTTGATCTTTTGTTCATTTCCACTCTGCTTTTTAGTTACTAACTTGCAATGAGAAACTTTAAAGCCTCGATTTTCCATTATTATGCTTTCTAATAATACTATTTATTAATTAAATTGTTTATATTCTGACTCGTGTCCAGGGATCTCAGGTTGCCTACAAAAATCAATTAACAATCTAAAAGAAAAATAATAATAGAAAGGATGTAAAGGCTCCATTCCTATTACACCATTAAAGACTTAAAATGGAACAGTTAAAACAGAGAGGAGTTAGACTGTAAAAGCCTTTGTGGAGTCTTTTTTATATTTACAAGGAGAGGTTGGATAACTATCTGTTAGAAGTGCTTTATCTATTGAATGTGTCCCATCTGTATGGGAGAGGTTGGATTAGACAGCCCTTGTAGCTTTGTTCAATGAATGATGCTATGATGGGACACAAAATAGAGCCCTTCCAGCAAATCTCAAAACTCATAGCAGCATGTCAGCCCTCTGCTTCTAGGAATTCTCCATCCACTAATTCAACCATCAATGACTTGAAAATGTTTTTTAAAAAACAATTTTGCAATTTTATAAGAGATATAATTTTATTACACCATTGTATATAACATGTTGTGAGCATCCACAGATTTTGGTTTTTAGGAAATGTCCTAGAACCCAGCAGATATTGCAGTTCTACCATATTTTGCTTCTTTAATATCCCAAGAACACAATTTAAAAGTCTTGCACCTGATCTTGGACTGGTTGTCTTTGCAAAGATGAGGTTGTGTTGTGGTCATCCTAATCTGGAGTTGCGGACAAAGGTATACATTGATACAAGCGCCTATCCTTATGAGACTCCAGAAGGGCAGGACTTCACTTGCCCTGTTTGTGTTTTAAAATCTGGCATTATGTCACAATCCTCTGTGAAATATAATCACAAACATTTTTGGAGCCTCTTCACTGAATAATAGACATAAATATGCATGCAGAAACAGCATATTAAGTGTAGTCAAGAATTTTGCATTTTTGGCGTAAAGCTCACAAAATCCCCTAACTTCCATGGTCAGTTGGGATGACGGAGGACTCTGAGAGATTTTTCATAGTTTGAGAGAGGTATGCTGAAATCTAATTTAAACACTATACACATTTGAAAGCCATGGGATAAAGCACCCTCACCCACTCCACCCTCAATCTTCCTACATTGAACTGGATATTACAAATGGAAATTTGGACTGTATTAACAAGACCCAGCAACTCCAATTAATGATCACATAAGATTATGGTATGTTTGCCCAAATCCAGTTATTCTTTCCCTTCCAGTCTTCTAAAACAATTCAGTTCACTTCCAGGGCTGTGTTTTGTCAGCCAAAAGTAGCTCTCTCGCGGAGTCTTGCTGGCAACGTTGCTTCTGAAAAGCTTACAACAGGGCAGTCAGCACTATAATAAGCAGAAGCAATGTCACCACCAAAGTTCTTACAGGGAGCTGCTTCTGTACAAAGACATAGTCTGTTGGATCATCTGTTGGATATGTGGAGGCTGAATTGGGCCAGATCCAGCTCAATCCAGTTGTTTATACCTCAAAAACACCAGGATAGCTGCAGGGTAAATTTGATTCCCCCTTGTCCACATTAACAGTTGAAAGCAGCAATTTTGCTGTGAATCCACACATATGTCATGTGTATTTTCTTTAGAAGTTGCAAGATGAGTTTGCATTACTTGGAGCATATAAATATGGGCAAGCTCAGCCTAAAGATTGTGCTTCATGTCATGATCAGCATCATCATCGGCGATCCCTCGTGTTCGAGTATGATTGACTTCCAAGTGTAGTCAATCATGGCAATGGGTCTGTAAATGACTGTAAAGACCTATTCTTGATCTGCATGTTCTTTTGCAGGAGGATATTGGTTTCCAGGTGGAAAGTGGTCCTGGTCAGGGTTGGCTTGATGCGCCTCTTAACATGTTTCTCCCTTTCACCCTCCATTCATGCCTCTTCGAATTCCATAGCACTGTTAGTAACAGCTGATCTCCAGTTAGAACATTCAAGAGCCAGGGCTTTCCAGTTCTTGGTGTCTATGCCACAGTTTTTAAGGTTAGCTTTACGCACACCTTTAAATCTCTTTTCCTGTAAACCAACCTTTTATTTTCCATTCTTCAGTTGGAAGTAGACTGCTTTGGGAGATAGTGATCGGGCATTCGGACAACATGGCCAGTCCAGCGAAGTTGATGGCTAAAAATCATCACTTCAGTTCTGGTGGTCTTTGCTTCTTCCAGCACACTGACATTTGTCCACCTATCTTCCTTAGAGTTTTGCAGGATTGTTCAGAGGCAATGCTGATGGAATTGCTGGGTGTGATATCTGTAGATGGTCCACATTTTGCAGGCGTATAATAGGGTTGGGAGGGCAACAGTTTTATAAACAAGCATTTGGTATCCCTACAAATGTCCGGATCCTCATACACTCTCTGCTTCATTCGGAAAAATACTGCAGTCGCAGAGCTCAGACGGTGTTGTATTTCAGTTTTGATGTTGACTTTTATGGAGAGGTAGCTGCCAAAGTAGAGGAAATGGTCAACACTTTCTATTGTTACATGATTAAGCTGTATTTCTGGCATTGCAGAGTGGTTGGCTAGTGCCTGCTGATAGAGGACTTTGGTTTTCTTGTTCAGTGAGAGGCCAAACTTTTCATATGCTACTGCAAAGATATTTAGAGTGACTTGCAGATCTTCTTCTGAATGAGCACAGACTATATTATCGTCAGCAAATTGGAGTTCTATAACAAATGTTGTGCTTGGTGTAGATCAAGAAGGTCAGTTGGAAAGCTTTGCATTCACATTACCTATGGTGTAGGACCTATAGTAAATGGTGCTTTATACACTTCTACATCAGGTGTGAGAGTCATGTGGAACTTTAGATGTAGATAGTCTTCTGCTCCCAGTAGATCTGACCAACATTGCCAATAGAATTTCATAATATCCACCTAATTTTATATCTATTTAAAAACAGACAGCCTTTGAAACATTAGATGGGATCCAATTACATCTAATATAAATGCAATGGTTGCTTATGTATTGTGGAAGGTGCGTCAAGCCAACCCCGACCAGGACCGTCTTCCATCTGGAAACCAATGCCCTCACTGCGGGAGAACATGCAGATCAAGAATAGGGCTCCACAGTCACCTATGTACCCACCGCCAGTACACCAATCTTGGAAGACAATTCTACTCAAACAACGATGGATCGCCTAAGAAAGAGAGAGAGAGAGAGAGATTGACTAAAAAGAAAAAATGACCCAACCCCCAGTCCATGAGCCACCTTTGCATCAATTTGCAATCTGTACTTAATTGTACCAAGCATTTGCACCTTTTAAGTCATTCTTTTTTAAATAGATGAATGACTAATATCTAGGGCATGAAAAATCGGTATTTTCTCTCCACTGGACAGATTTACAGGAAATTTTGGAGATTTTTTCCCACTTAGTACATCAAAAGAAAAAAGTCTGGACAGACTGACAGGGAAAAAATGCAGAAAGCAAATTCTCTCAAGTACAGAGCTTGGAACTAAACAGCTACTAAGTAACCAATTCCTTTCCTCAAAAACAAAAATATTGCAGAGCTTGTGTCATTTAAGGAGGCATAACTTCACTCCTTTTGCAGTCCAAACTGAACTTTAATGTTATAGTTTTGGGGGTGTTGTAACTTTATCAGATTCTGGAGAAGGGATACCACACAGTTTAAGTGCTGGCTAGAATTGTGCCTCCTATTTCTGCCTCATTCAGTTGTGGGTGTTGAAGCAACAATAAACAGAACAGGAGAATAATGTATAGTATTTTTTTAACCATGCACCAACAGACTTCAGCCAGTTTTAATCATTAATTTTAAGCTCATGTCAGGTGTTTTAATCTCTGTTCTGTGTATTTTAATATGTATTTTATAAAAATATATTTTATATGTATAATTTATAGAAATACATTTAATATGTGTATTTATAGAATTTTTACAATGTTTTAATTACGCTGGAACCCGCCTCAAGCCACAAGGAGAGGTGAATAAGAAATAAAATTATTATTACTATTATTATTATTATTATTATTATTATTCAGAATTCAAACATGATTCAGCATCTAAAAGTGTCTATTTAATCTAATTTTGAAGAAAGTAACATATATGTGAGTTTGTGTTTGTGTGTGTATGGCAAGGAGCTAACTGGGAGCTTTTGAAGTAGAACTGTGATTCCTTTTCAAATTCATTTTCCATGCTCTGGTCATCTCCCAGATAAAAGTATCATGGGGATCACATGCCCTGGAAGGTGGAGGAAAAGAAGAGAGAAAAGAAAAGCAGGCTCTGTGCCAGGTCCTGACCAGTGTCCTTTGTTCATACTGAAAGTCAGCCTTACATTAGCATTCATGCCTGCTCAAGACACAATGACCACATTTTATTTACAATTTGGGGTTCTTTTTTACAGTGTTCTTCAAGGTTATGTTTTAATACCCACATCTTCCTTAACTATCCATAAAGCAAATTCTACTATTTAACCCTTTCTTGCTATCCCAAACATCACAGTACAGACTCCTCCTCCAAGTCAAAGGGACAGGATGACAAAGTGGCATGGACTACAGTTGATACCTATGAATAGCACATAACAGTGGTCTTGGACCTGGAAGGGATCCATCTAAGCAAAAGTCTTCAAAGGACTCAATTTAGATCTATACACCACACAACCCTGCTTGTTATTTAACCTTTGGTTTAGCTTACAATTTTAATTGGTTGTGGTCAGGGCTTTTACCCATACAGAGATGTGTCACAAGATTTATTTTGAGCCATTTATGGGTGGAGTAGAGGTTACATGGTTTTTGACTGAACACAGAATTGTTTTCCAACCTCCTTTTCTTTCTCTCTTTAAATTTAGCTGTGGCTTGGCTCTCTCATAAACTCTTTGTTCATTAAAGTGTCTAGTTACTTCTGTTGACAACAGACACTCTGCAAGTTAAGTCTGTTCCCTTCAAATGTAGAATACATTCTAGTACATATTTTTAAACATTAATATAATATGATCCCTATATCCATGGGAAACATGTCCCAAGATCCCCATGAATACATGAAACTGTGGATAATAGTGAATCCTATATTTTGAATATGTTGTTGATTCTTTCAGTCGCTTCCAACTCTTCGTGACCTCATGGACCAGCCAGAGCTCCCTGTCGGCCGTCACCACCCCCAGCTCCTTCAGAGTCAAGCCAGTAACTTCAAGGATACCATCCATTCATCTTGCTCTTGGTTAGCCCCTCTTTCTTTTTTCTTCCATTTTCCCCAGCATCGTTGTCTTCTCTAAGCTTTCCTGTCTTCTCATGATGTACTTCATCTTTGCCTCTAATATCCTTCCCTCCAATGAGTCAGGTTTTATTTCCTGAAGTATGGACTGGTTGGATTTTCTCGTGGTCCAAGCCAGTCTCAGAATTTTCCTCCAGCACTACAGTTCAAAAGTCTCTATCTTCCTTGGCTCAGCCTTCCTTATGGTCCTGCTCTCACATCCATAGGTTACTATGGGGAAGACCATTGCTTTGACTATGCGGATCTTCGTTGCCGGTGTAATGTCTCTACTTTTCACTATTTTATCATTACTCTCCTACTCTCTCTTTTCACTATTTTGTCATTACTCTCCTCCCAAGAAGTAAATGTCTTCTGATTTTCTGGCTGCAGTCTGCGTTTGCAGTAGTCTTTGCACATAGAAATACAAAGTCTGTCACTGCCTCCACATTTTTCCCCTGTATTGGCCAGTTATCAATTAGTCTTGTTGTCATAATCTTGTTTTTTTATGTTTAATTGCAACTCAGCTTTTGCACTTTCTTCTTTCACCTTGGTTAGAAGGCTCCTCAGCTCCTCGCTTTAAGCCATCAAAGTGGTATCATCTGCATATTCTGAATATACATAGGCTGAAAGAATACCATTGAATTGCCTCAGAGAACCTAGAGAGGGGGAATATTTTTAGAGTGTGGAAAAGTGAAACCACAGATATTGAATCCATGGATAAAGGGATCATACTGTATCAGTATTTCCCATACTCCACTAAGGTTGAATAGTTTTGTGGGCTCCGAGCTTGTGGATGTTTTTTCTACAGACAGTGAAGGGCAGATATTAAGATTTAATTATTTGTGAAAATAGCATTGAAGTGTGGTACCCACTGATATCTTTAGTCCCACCCACAATGACAATGTGGTTCTAAGAACATGTTGGAGCCACTTCAAAATGGTGGCTCCAAGATGTTCTTGAAATCACTTTGCAAGCGTGTGGTGACACCCTTATCTGAAATAGGTTCCTCATTTTTGTGCTAGCAGAATGTGTTTAAAGAAAATGCACTGCTTTTGGCCACACCATGAACAACTAATGGCCAGTAGCTTGCATGCATAGCACTAGTATTGGTTTTTTGGTTTTTTTATCGTGTCAGGAGTTGCTCCTGTTGTGAGAGAATTGGCCGTCTGCAAGGACGTTGCCCAGGGGATGGCCAGATGATTTTTGATGTTTTTATCATCCTTGTGGGAGGCTTCTCTCATGTCCCCGTATGAGGAGCTGGAGCTGATAGAGGGAGCTCATCCGCCTCTCCCCAGATTCGAACCTGCGACCTGTTGGTCTTCAGTCCTGCCGGCACAGGGCTTTAACCCACTGCGCCACCGGGGGCTCACTAGTATTGGTGATAGGGTGGAAGTAAGGTATGCACTGCCCCAGCAAAGTGGTTGAGCTTCCTGTGTGAACAACTCCTCCAGAGTTGGTTTCTGGAGCTGCTTTGGGGCACATTTACACTGTGCTAAACTGCAATGCAAATGTGTAGACATGCCCTTATATTTCTCCAGACTGATTGAGATCTTAACGCATTGTGTATGCTGATCTTCTGGCAGAATCAATCCATCCATTAGGCAAAATGCATCAGCTTTTTCAGCCAGCAGACATTTGGATAACCAGAAAGAAAAGCAAACATTTTTCATTTATTATCATTGTATTTTTATTTTCATTGGGAGAGGTGCTTCTGGAATATTTAGTCTCAAATATTAATGTATCTTCAATGACTTGTGACCTGCAAAGAGTGAGTAGCATTTATGCCTCTGCTTCAGTCAGCAAAATGTCTTGGGTCAGCCTTGACTTCTGTTAACACTCTGTGTATGGAGTGCATATGTGTAAGCACACAGACACACATGAAGGAAAAACACCAGATGAATGTGTTAATCAAAGGAAAGCAAGCAATGTTAAAGAAAGATCTGGTTAATGATGAAAGGTTTGCCTTTACAAATGCAATTTCTCTTTGCTCATGTTTAAATAGATTTTATATTCTATAGCCACTAAAAAAATTTAAGACTAACAAAATAGCTATAGCCTACAAGCTGCATAGGGGAGAAAAGGCTTTGATTACAGTAAAATTGCAGGAAAATGTGTCATTAAAAGGCATTGAACAGACATAAAACCTAACCTTTTGAGCTGAGGAATACTTAATATTCTCTTCATGATCATGCAAAGGGAAATTCTTTGGTACGGAATAGCTATTTTCCTGGTAAGGAGGCTATTTCATCAATGATTTATTCCTGAGAAGTAATAGGTCGTTTAAAATGGTGGTTTAAAAAGTTAGGCCTTTTTTGTTTAATTTTCTCACAGGCAGTTGGTAATTATCATGGTCTTGCAGTTTCTCTGGAATGCTGTGGAGGGTCAGATGGCAGTGGAACCCTGCTTTATAGGGTAATTAAGACAGTAGACATGGTTATTAAATACATCATGCTAAACTAAACTGGAATGCTGTGAAATAAAATCCAAAATCATAAATAAAACGTGGGCATTCTAGCAAAGGAAAGAGGGTGGAAGAAAAGGGGGAAGCGAGGTTTCCTGCAATCATCTTTGTAGTAAACAACATGGCTCAAGTGTTATCTGAAACTTTGTTGTTTAAGTTTCGGGAGCTTTGTTAAATGTTGGAAGACAGTCATTTTAGGAGAGAGAGAAAAGTATTTTAAAATATGAATGTTTCCATCACTGGGAGCTTTGAGATGCAGTACAGTAATCAAAAATTCAGCTTTGTCGCTCTCACTCTATCTGAAGAATGTGAAATACCCCACAATGAATAGAACCTTCTGTGTTCTTAATTACCGCACGTCATGCTCTGGAAAATATGTACCAAAATAGGATGATGGATGTAGGTTTAATGTGAAAAACAAAGGAAACTGGAAGAATCTCTTAGAGAGCACCATGGGACAGTGGCCTCTCTTTAAGGTCTTATCCAGGTGTATGCTCAGCTGCTTCATGTATGTCTCTTTGTCTAGTTAAATCTGTAACACACGGCAGTTCACTGGGAAAAAAACACTGTAAAAACTATTATTTTTGCAGCATTGCCTGCCAAAGAGGGTTTTTTAAATAAAAAAATCTCCTTGAATGCATCAATTTATATAACACTAAGCACATATTGTGTGTCTCAACATTTCTCAAAATGTCTAACCTACAGAAGAATGTCTCTCATATGCAAAGAAAGAAAGGAAGGTAAAGGAGAAAGGAACAAGCTTGAATTTTGCCTTAGGAAATAAGGAATATGGAACATGTTTTTAAGAAAATTTATGGCAAATTAAAAACTTCCTCTCTCAGATTTTTAGAATGAGTGGGTCAATATTACAAACAGTTGTAGTCTATAGGGGAAAGGAAGTATAAATGTAGAATTAAATAGGCCACAACTTCATTAAAGCAACAACCTACATATTAACAGTGATGTAGTACTGAATGTTTACCTTTAGATCAGGTATGGGCAAACCCGGGCTCGGGGGACAGATGTGGCCCCTTAGGCTCTTTTCTCAGGCCCTCCTCTCTCTTACCATTCTATCCTTCCTTCTCTCTTTCCTTCTTTCCCTTTCTTTCTTACCCCCTCCTCTTTATCCTTCCATTACACCCTTTTGCCCTTCCTTCATTCCCTCTTTCCTCCCTCCTTCCCTCTCTCCCTCTTTCTCCTTTCCTCCTGGGGGGATGTTTACCTGAAAGAAGGGAAGATGGAGAGGTAACAGGAGAACCATGTTTCAAGATTTAAAAGGGTGTCCCATTGAGGGGGAGGGGAGGAGGAGGAAAATTGATATTCTGCTGCTCTAGAGACCAGGGCACAAAGGAGAAAGTTCAGGTTCAAATGGCAGGAAAAGAGATTTGACTGAAATGATTAGGAAGAACTTCCTAGAAAGTAGCATAGGGTGCCTGGGAGTGTGGTGGAGTCCTCTTCTCTGGAGGCTTTTTTGCAGAGGTTGTCTATTGGGAGAGCTTTGAATTTGCTTTCTTGCATGGCAGGGGGTTGGACTGGATGGCCCTTGAGAGTCTCTTCCAGCTCTAGTAGGCAATATGGGGTCTAATGGATACACTTTTCCTCTCCCATCCATCTCATCCTGACAAATCCAACCCTTTTGGGATCCAAACTATTCCTGTCTGTCTTTCACTTTCTGTCTCCAAAAGAGAAGAGGAAGGGAAGGGAAGGGAAGAGGCTTTGGGGAGAAACCCCTCCCTCCCAGTCCTCCCACTCTGCTCAAGCCCACCATGCAGCCCCCAAATTAGAAAGTTTGCCCATTCCTGCTTCCTTCATCATAAGTACATTTCCAAGAAAAGCATAATGTCATGGAGCAGACACATGGCCATCATGCCTGAACTATTTCCCAAAACCACCTTACAATCCAACCAACAACACAAAAATATGGAGTTCTGCAGTGCTGGCGGTGGACAGATGCTGAAGGATGTCCCCATCCTGCCAGCAAGCAGTGGTAGACTGAGGAGTTGCAACAAGGGACTCTGCTTATGGTTGAGGCATTGCTGCTCACTGCAGGAGCAGCAAACTTTGTAAATATGTGATTTTTTTATTTAGGTGGATTGCATTTTGTTGGTTTAGACATGCCATCCTTTAGCAACCCACTCACCAGAACTCTATTATTTGGTGCAGCATGCTAAATTTTAAGGTGAGTCACTCTGTGTGTGTGTGTGTGTGTGTTATTATTGTGGCAATGGTACCATGATTGTAAACTGTGAACAGGAAACAGTTACGAAGTCATTAGTCTAACATCATTAACAGACTGACAAGATGTCAGGCTAAATAGTCTGGAAGCTGTGTTGATTTATATCAACAATCCAGTTCAAATAGTTTTCATCTTTACCAGGAGCAAATTGGAATCTTAGCTAATGGGTCTTAATTGCCCTTTAAGACTATGCCACCTCTAAATACACTACTGCAAAAACAATAAACAGTAATATATTGCTACTTGGAAAATTAATTTCCTTTCCAGCTACTATGAAGATCACAAGGGGACCTATGGTGGACGGCATATGATGTCACTGTCCACATTTTTCAAAACATCCTGGAGTTCAGACCATGTGAGCCTTGGCACTACTACTTCTAAAAGCCAATATAGCAGATTCATTCTAGCCTATCCTATTGAGTTTTACAGAGTGTCTGAAGCAAACCCACTCCATTTGGGCAGAATTATCTGTGAAGTACGATCTTAATCAAGCCACCTAAGAATCCTCATGGTTGTACTATGTCTTCAGTACCATAGATAGGCAACTTAATTTTGGCCAAGCAAAAAACCAAATGAAATGCCCTGTTTTCATTCATATGAGTTGTGATAATTATCCAGACACACACCTGCCCATTGATCTACTCACCTATTGATCTACTCACATTTGCATGTTTTCGAACAGCTAGGTTGGCAGAAGCTAGGGCTAACAGCAGAAGCTCACTCTGTTTCCGAGATTTGAACCAGTGACCTTTCGGTCAGCAAGTTCAGCAGCTCAGCGGTTTAACCCACTGCACCTCCAGGGGCTCTTAAGTAGAGGTTAAATAGAGATTCCACTGTATGGCACCAATCAACACAACCAAGCTCTTAACTCAAAACACACTTGCCTCAAAATGAATTTTCTAATTGAAATGCTATTAATCCATCCTGCCCCCCCCCCCAATTTTGTTATGTGTTTTTAAATAAGAAAACGTACTTTTTAAATAACAAATAATGTATAAATAGAACAATTTTAAAAGAAATATCAACTTTAAAATGGCAGAAGCACAAAAATGTGGCATACACAGGTTCCCTTCCCTTTTACCACGAAGCCTCGCTGGAAGTAGCTATGTGTTGTGGGGTGGCAGCCAGCAGGCTCCATGGCAAAAGGGAAGGAGAACTGGTATTGCCTCTGAATTCAGCCCCATCTGATGAGGTCATATTAGCCTTTTCCAGATTTTGGAGAAATAAACCTTTTTTCAACTGCAGCTTACAGAATCTTCCAGCCATTATGGATGGGTTACGGGTCAGTAGTCCACAAAAGTAGTTTTTCCAAACTCTATCACCTCCATTCAGTCCAAGACTTGTGAGCCCTTGTTCAAAGAGTGATTAAAAAAAAACAGGCATGACTTTTGATGACATTAGACCTGAGGAAGCTGTACAGTCAGAACTTGGAAACATGGCAATGCTAGCTAGCTGAAGATTCTGGCATGCTGGTTGAAGTTTCTGGCAGTTGCAGTTTCAAAAAATGTAACTTTTCCCAGCTCTTGTTCCTGCTGTGCTGATTTTTGGATACCAGGTTAACTGACGTATCCTGGGAAATGCAATAAGTTTGCACAACTACCGCTTGGTTGCGTTGCCAAAGCAACTCTTCCTTCCACCCTGGAAAAGGCTTCTTTCCCATAGGCTTACACATTAGTATGGGGACCTTCTATTACATAAAGCCTAGAAGCCTATGCATGTGGGTTTAGTGAGGAATTCATTGCATCACAAGAGGGAAAGAACCAAACTTTTTAAAAGACAAGGAAAAGAGAAGAGACGAAAAAATATTTCCAGTTCTAGCTGTAAAACTAGAAGCCAAAATGTGTAGTTGACAGGCAGCCAGCCAGATGACTTTAGATCACTAGCCTTTCCATCAGAGCCGTCTTCCTATTTCCACATGGAACACATTTTAACTTAACAATGTGTAGTTTGGCAGTGAGATTGTTTTTCTTTGGCATTGAGCGGTTGTCTCATTTCGTCTTCTTTTTTTAAATACATTTTCTGCCTGATTATATATATACAGAGGATATCAGTATTCTTTTGAACTTTAAAAAATGGGTCTTAAGTTTTTTTTGTTTTTTGCTTGTTTTTTTTAAGGAAAATAGAGGAAAGGAAGAAGGGGGAAAACTTCACTTAAAACAATTATATTTAGTATTATTTGCAGGAATTTATATTCAGTTCATTGGAAGACCAGTAAGAATAGCCTATCAGATTCTCGGTGTTTACTTAAACAAATATTTAACTGCTTATGAAATGCTGATTATGCTGACCAACTCTAGGTGCTCAGGAATCAGGCTTAAGGCAAAAAATTGAACTGGCACTCCAGTCCTGAGCATATTATATACTAGTTGATCATAGTTTTTGGCCCTCCAGATTATTTGGACTCCCAGAAGCCCCACTTAGCATGGACAGTGGCCAGAAATTTGGAAAGGCACCTGAAAGAACCCGCATTCTACAAATGTAATAGTTTTTCTCATAATATTCACACTACACTTTTGCTTTTCTGCATGTATAGACACATAATTATTGGGTTTTTTTTTTTAAAAAAAGAATGTTTTAGCATCTAGATCAGTGGTTTCCAATCTTTTTTCAACCAGGGCCCACTTTGACCAGGGACCACTTGACCAAAGACCACTTGATTGGGGACCACTTTGACCGGGGTCCACTCTGACCAGGGACCACTCTCCAACATTAGTACCAAAAAGGATGGGGCTGGTTACCTCTGCAGAAAGGAGTAGAAATAAAATAAATAAAGAGGAAGGAAGTTCACAGGCCGGATTTTCGTTGTCATGGCCATGGCCCACAGGTTAAGAACAACTGACCTAGATGATTAAGAGTGTGACCAGGTATGTGTCTGAGAGTAAGGCAAAAACCGGAGTGCAGAACACAACAGTTTTGGCTATCTCCTTACAATACCTGGAACATGAGACTCAAACTTGGGAGTCTATTCTCAAGAGATTCCTGGCTTTGGATCTCAGGTTGTCAAATGGATGGAAATTTGGGTCTGGAATTTCTGCAACAGTACTTTGAATTCTGGGTTTTAGTACAAAATGGAAATTTTCCTAAGCACTGGCTTCAATGAAAAGACAGAGTAGGAAATGGAGGGGGAAATATTATTATCCTATTATTTGAACTCACACAAAAGAAGGAGTGAGGAATCTAAGCAACCTCACCCCGCAAACAAGGTATCTTTGCTTGCAACTCTGTGCTGGCAGCTCTGCTACATCCTATATCAGAAGCTGCCTCAAAGTTAGGCACATTTAACATGCAACTTGAGAGACAGTATGGCGAACGGGAAATTCTGGAAGAGCTTTATTTCTGAGTACACCATTCTTTGTGCTTCTCTATAATGAGCCCCCTTTTTTGTAAAGGGGTGTGTGTTTAGCGCTGTGTTTTGTGATTTGTAGGTTGAAAGTCTTCCTCTAAAGCATTGAACAAACTCCTTACTTCCATCTGTGTATTCAGTGGGGCTTGCTACCAGGTAACTATGCATAGGGTTAACAGTTACAACCTTTGTTTTATGTCCAAAGAACATAAAAACACTAAAATCCCTAGAATCCCCAGGCTAGGCATCTATAGTCTTTTGTTCCAGACTAGAGGAAGTACATTTTCTCCAGATCAGCATAATACTACTGTTCTCTGTTTACTAAATGTTTCACATTATTGTACTGAAATGTTTATGTTTTCTGTCTGCCCTCTTTGTTAATTTAAGGTGCTTAAAGAGGAGACAATCTGCCATCTCTATTGTTTAATTATTGCATGCTTTGGATTTGTACTTTTATTGTACTCTCATGGCTTAATTGCACATGATTGTGTATGTATCTTTAAACAAATGAGACTATTTAGAGACCGTGAGACAGAAAAAGAAGGAACGATCAATCTATTAACGTTCTGTGTGTCTGTTTCCCAACGTCTCTGGCCCTATTTGTCTAAAATGTATTTATAGCACTCAGAAGAAGTCAAATGGAATGCTACTTATTCAGACATTTGCTGCTGATTTATCCATTTCTGGCTATTTCGGCAGGAAAACCCAAGGAGCACAAATGCAAATGTGTGAGGCATTGGTTCCACATGCAGTGGAACAGACCGTTGCACCAGCTACTGTTGTGAGACCAGATAGAGCTACTGCGGCCTACATATAAAGAGAACCATTAAGGAGAAGTTGTTTATTTCTGCTTCTGCCGAAATCATAAACACCAGCCATGAGCCTGACAGCACAAGCTGTGCTGCCGTAAATTCTAGTACTTTGCCGGCCATTCCAAGCTGCCCAGTAAAAGTTACTGTAGCTAAATCCCATATACATTTCATGAAATAATCCTGCTTCGAAGATGGTATCATATTCACGCTCAGCAGGGTGTGCAAAAGCCTATAAATCAAAATGTAGAATCTGAAATCTCGCTCTTTCTCTCCCCCCTCCTATATATATATATATATATATATATATATATATATATATATAATCTGTGGAAAATTAACCATGACCCTTTGCCAGACAATAGGCCTTCATATGTTTTGCAGCTTAGCAGACACCAAGGAATTTTGTTTGGAAGTGATAGCTACTGTCTATGCAATATTTAGGACCTATTCATGAAGCATCTGGCAGAAAATAAAAGCGTTTCCTCCTCTAACATATGCTAAAGAAGGATGTGGTCCTATGCCTGCTCCTCCTCTTCTGACTTCTTGCAAATAGCACAACATAAGAGACAGTTGTTTCTGGCTGCCCTGCTGCCTGTCATGGCTGTCAAGTGAAATCCCATGAATTATTGCTCTTCCAGATGTGAGAGATTTCCAGGCTGCCTTAAACTGCTTGTGGTTTGTGGTAGTGGAGAGAGGAGAAAGGAGATTAAACTTCATCTCATCAGCGCAATCTGAAAAGATCACACAGAGGACTAATAATCACAACTTTCTCCTTCCAAAGCCGGACTGGAGAGGCGTTCCTGTTTTTGTTTCAGGGGTATGTCACATTAAGCCTGTTGGAAGACATTGATTAAGGTCAAACCGTGTTTAAAGAACACCAGAAACTGGGAAGGACAAGGAAAGAAAGAAAATCAGCTTCCTGTTCTTCCACGCCGTTTGAATTCCTTAAACTACTACTCGTACTTTTAGCACTATTACTCTGCAAGTATAAATTGCAACTATTATTACAGTGCATTTCTTTCCATCACATGGAAAGGTAAAGTTAGTGAATGCAAAAGGTTCAAAGATAACGGGGAAGTTGTAGCACTGTAAGTTGTCAGCACCTCTTTGCATGTGAAGGAAATAAATGTTTGCTTGGAATTAGGAGTCTCTGTAATTTTAAAGACATATTCTTACAGTAATGAGGCACCACTGCTTGTATTTCTCAGAGTGATTTTGGACTCATACAGACTTTTCTGTAAAGAGCTACAATGCGGGGGTAGAGGAAGTACTATATTGGCGAGGGGGGGGCAGCCTAACATACCATTTAATGATAGTTTCATGCCAGACACATCCATTTATAGAGGTTTAGATTAAGCAGAATGCATCATGGTAAAGTACTATATTTCCTTAGCATCACTTATGGAAAGATTTGAAAATGTTCATGCAAAGCTATATCAAGAATTTCAGAGAGTGACATACCAGTTTAACTACAGGCTTTCATAACTGTTTCCAGAATGATTCTGAAAATCAATTATGACCACTTCTGCCATACACTGTTTGAAGTCCTAAGGGAGAAAACCTAAATAAGTCATTACATTCCCATTCTCTTTGATGTAAAGAAACATATACATAACACCTGGAAATTATAATTTAAATTGTAGTTGGGACCCAATCTAGCATTTTCTTTTAAACACATATGCATACACACACGTGCACACATACGCTTTCCTGAAATTGTTACCACCAGAACTCAGTCTTAAAGAAATCAAAAGACGTTGCTTTTTTTTTGCCTCAGCACTATTAGAAAATATTAATTATAGATAACCAAAATACAGTGCTCAAAGAACACCTGGAAAAAATTAACAAGCGTATGTGTCTTAGATCAGGCCGTAATTGCCCTGAGTCGACCTATGCAGCTTTTTGGAAAGCTGACGTAGCCAGTTTAAGTAATAACGTTGGCTACCAGATGTAAAACCAACCTCCGAGGCCAGTTTCCCTTTCCATTTGAGATCAGGCATTTCACAAAAGGCTCACTAATGTGGAGGAATACCAGTAAAACAGTGATGAAAACCACAGGTACAACTGCCTGTAAGTGGCTCACATGAAAAGCATTTACTGCTTTTCATGTACATATATTAAACGATAGTGGGAAAGAACCCTTCAATGCAAATGCATTAATTATTTGCCACTGGTTTTCTTCTGCCTTTTTTCCCTTTTCTTTCTTTTTGTAATTTGCAATTGGATGCAAGGGAAAGATTACAGCTGGGGGAAAAATGATCATTCTACTTGAGGGAAGCTCATCGAGTCTTTTTTTATGTTCTGTGTGAAGTTGTCTTGAGCTGAAACCTCTGCTCCTTAAGGATTAAGGGATTGAAAAGCAAAGACTGAAGCCGGTGTAATTTAAACCCAGTCATTCTGTAGCACAAAGGTGCAAAATGGGCTAAGCCAACCTGGTTTGCTTTTTCTTCTTCTTTTTTTTTTTTTTTTGCAGAGTTTGGCTGAGAAATAATTTCACCTTTTGAAAGTTTTGTACTATTAACATTCCAAAGGCCCCATTATCTTTAAAGTGTTTTTCCTCCCTTTTCCTGGTTCTGTGCCTGAGATCAGAACTGCAAGACACTTCTCTGGGTGGACATGGTTTCAAATTGCAGTTTACTACACCGCTGAAAAATGCCATCTATGCGATATGCAGAGAGATAAATCTTGAAGGTAAATTTCATCAATGAATGTCACTGAGGTGGGTTTTCTTGTTTATAAATGTTATCTGGCCTCCATAAATACTTTCAGAGGTTGCTCTTTCGAAGTAGTTTTGAAACTAGTTACCGGAGAGCCTTGAAAATGATCAAATGAAACAAAACTGTCTTCCACAGACTCTGTGCTCAAGAGAAGGGAGGCCATTATGTTGCGCTGAAGATAATTAATACATTCACTAGACGGAGGGGGAAAAATACAGTTAATTACATGGCAACTGATTGTAGGTTCCGAGTTTCAATAACAAAAAGGCTGAATCCACATTTCAGGTTCTCGGGTTTTGTTTAAAAAAAATACAAAGTTTGACACAGAAAAAGAGTACATGATCCTAATTGAAGCAAACACCTTAAAATGAGCCACAAAAATCTGCCTTTTTCATAAGGAAAAAAAAAGCAGCTAATCTAGAACTGTGATTCCTGTTTTGAGGTTTTACACACATTTCTGTGGATGCACAAGTATGCACATACATGCACAGTGGTAGACTGTTGACTCTCATGTAACTAGGATAGTGAAGCCACTCAGGATTTGAATCTGAATTCTGAAGGACATATGTCAGTTGGTCAGTCCACTACTACTAAAGCAGATTTGGCACCTTTGGGGAGTCCTTTAAAGTTCAGACTGAAATGCAGAGTGGATTCAATACCACACTGACATGTGAGCCATCAATTTTCAATAAATGTGCACAAACCCACTTATCAGAATAAAGTGGAAATCTTGGGCTGTATTCCTTAGTATTACAATTTGGAGAAGGACAATACTTTTGAGTCCTGTGTGTCACTTCACACTTATTGGTATTTTTATGCTGTTTTAAATGATACATCTAAGTTTTGTGGATTCCTGGGAATGTAGATTTGTGATGCAATTATAATTTTTCTAAAAGACAGATGTAATTCTGTAGTTTGAGACTGTATGGAATATAGCCATGGCAATAAACATGATATCTAACTATCCTGATTGGGAAGTTTGGATCCACCTGAAATAGATATAGATATAGATATATAGGTATAGATATCCAAGAATCTCAAGATAGTTTAATTTGAACTATTTAAAATGATTTAAAATAATACAAATATTAAACCATTCTGTTTATGAAGACCTTTGCATGATAACTGTCTGGTACAAAAACTATTTTAATCTAGGTTATGTTGGATTAGGAGTTTTACTTTTACCAGTATTATACTGCTTTTTGTTTAAATTAATTTGCTTAATGTGACTGTTTGTGAAATTGCTTCATAGATTCTTTACCTGCTAAATTCTCGGGTGTGTAATTTAGGTAGGGGTCTTTAAATTGCACTGCCAGAAAGGTCCTGGGCCTCACTAAACTATAAAACCTGGAATTTTGCAGGAGAAAACCACAAGATTTAAAATGGGATGAACACTGTAAACTCTACGACGTTATCAAATGGTGTGTCTTTCGGCAGCATGCACCATTTTCTCTACAGTTTTACAACAGAGCCTACCAGCTCCCATCCCACAATGTTGAACTACTTCTGGCTGGGTTCCATCATCAAACTTTAAAGAAAACAGCATATGCTGCCACTGCAGCAACAAGGGAAGAGTCCCGTGTTCAGTGGTAATCAATGGGAGGAAACCTGGTGTTCGATGCTTCCCCCCATGGGAGTCAGGTGATGCGAGGCATGAGGCGATGGGTTCCCCCCACCAGGCACTGCCGGATTCACCACGGTGTCTGAAGAGGTCCCTAGTTGCAATAATTGGCAGATCTCTCTAATCTGTTAAGGTTATTTGGGATTCTGATCCTGTCGTCAGGGATATTAACTATATTTCCCAATTTGGTGTTATCTGCAAATTTGCTGAGTATGCCTTCTATTCTAACATCCAAGTCATTGATTAAAATGTTGGATAGCACTGGGCCTAAAACACAACCCTTTGGCACCTTACTGGTCACTTCTCTCCAGGATGAGAAGGACCACACTTTGGGTTCAGCCAGTCAAGCAATTCCCAGTTCACCTAACAGTAGTATTATCTAGTACTCACATTTTACTAGCTTTTTTGTGGGAAGGTCATGCAGAACCTTGCCAAATGCCCTACTTGTCAGAAGGATAGCTAGCTAGCTAGCTAGATATCTTTGCCTCTGTTTTAATCCTGTAATTGCACAATTGCACTAAATAAACCACCACCACCATCATCTCAGTAGTACTGGAAGGCGGCATTATGAGTTTGTATGAATGTATGGTCACTGGACCACAAATTGGCGAACCTGTGTAACTGCACTATCGAAGAAAGATGGAATATTAAAGGTGTTCAGCCATATTTATATATCCATTATCTGTGATGACATGAATAGCAGAATAGGTGGTGTGATGAAATTCATATTTTGAATTTGGAGGGAGCCCCCACGGTCCCCACTGCCTGGTCCCTTTAAGGGCCCAAGCCTCCTCACCACCTGGCAGCAGCTACATCTGAGCAGGGAGCCGCCCAGCACAAGCAACATCTTTGGAGGGAGCCCCCATGGCCCCCACTGCTTGGCTCCTTTAAGGGCCCAAGCCTCCTTGCCGCCCGGCAGCAGCTACATCTGAGCAGGGAGCCACCCAACACAAGCAACATCTGTGCAGGGAGCCCCCATGGCCCCCACTGCCTTGTCTTCTTCCTGCCCAGCACCTGTAGCATTTATTGATGTGTGAGGACTACTTACCTGGATTAGCTAAACTGAGGCTTTTCCATGAACTCCTTACTGATTGTTTTGGGCATCCTTGGTGGCTCTGGACCTCATCACAAACTTTCATTATAATTGCACTGTCTAAAAGATCAGTAATTGAAAACTACACGAACTGGCAAACAATCATGTCTGATAATTTCAATGATTTTAATTTACAGTTATATGTTGTTGTTTTTGATATGTAATGTATTGTTTTTATTAGTATGTGAGGCATTGAATTTTTGCCAATTATTATGCTGTACACCGCTTTGAGTCCCCCTAGGGGTGAGAAAAGCGGTATAGAAATGCAGTAAATAAAATAAATAAATAAATAAACAGTACAGTATGACCTCCATATCCATGAGGGATACCTTCCTGGACTTTGTATGAATAAGTGAAACTGTGAATAAAAGCAAACCCAATTGAAATGAAGGATGTATGGCCAAAGTATACCATAAAGTCACACTAGAGAGCTTAGAAAATGTCTAGAGAGGATGCATGTTTTTGGACATGGTTAAATGAAACCATGGAGATAGGTCCCATGGTATGGTAGCCATATTATATTTGGTTTTATTGTTAGTTGTCTTGGACCCCATTTTAGGAAAAAGTTATTATATTAATTAATGAATTAAAAGCAGTTAAAACAATTAAGAATTGGACAAACTCAGATGCCTCAAAGGTTTTCCCCCCTGTGAGCCACCTTGAGTTCCATTCTTGCAGGAAGGGAAAGATATAAATAAAAGGATGAGTGACTTGACTGAATGAATTGCTACATAGCTATTGGTTTCTTGGTTCCAGAATGACACCAGCTTTAGCACCAATCAGCTCTCTAAGCTGAGGGTATTTCATAACAGCAGAGAAGGCTATATTGGTGACACTATAGATAAAGATCTACTTGCACATTTGACCTCTAGAGCTCAAGGAATTTTCAGTAAGTTTTCTTGAGAACATCTTAGCAATGGGTGGCAAAGATGCCTGTGAAGTTCATTGTTAAAAGCACAAAAGGAGGGTCAGCAAAAACAACAGCGACTGTACTTTAAAGAGGAATCCCCAGTATAGCTATAGAATCTATACCTTTTTATAGCCTATGAGGCAAACAGCCATGAGTGCTGTAACATTCCAAGCAATTCTCATTAATAAATTCAATAACCTTAAAAAAAACCCACTTTTTTCAACATCAATGTCCTGGTGGGAGGGATTTTTCAGTTTTACTAAAGGACAATTGATAGGAATCTTTTCCCCCAAACTCAGCTTCAACTAAAATTTCACTGAGATCATTCATTCATTTTACCCAGGGTGCTCCCTAGATATCCCCAAATCTATAAAATCTCATCTACCCCATGGTCAGGTCAGTTTTCAGCATGACAAGAGGATTGTAATGTTTCCCGTTCACCTCATCAAACACTAGAAATTGCTTTGGCATTCAGATGGAGCAGTCGGCTGACCACTTCTCCAGATGGCCAACTGTAACACATTTTGAATTGGCTTCTTGCCCAGGGCAATTTTGGGATGAGATGAACCAGCCATCAGACATGAAAGAGTGAGATTCAGAGAACTGAAGTGAACATAAACTCACCAAGTCTCCTGTCCAGTTTCTGATATATCAATTTGCTTTCTGTAAAATGGGGATAAGTTCTTTTATGGGGCAACCATGATTATAGTGGTTTGTTGGGTATATAACAACCCTGAATGCAATCCACTCCCTAGTAAACCATAGAAAAGTCCATTAATTTCTGTAAGAAGATGTTAAGCATGTTTCTAGCTATAATCCTATAACATAAATGTAATCCTAAACATTAGGGAAAAGCTCTATTCAGCTCTGTGGTACTCCTTCTATGTAATGGCACACAGGACTAGGCTATATCTCAGGATATAACAATGGAGAGAGCAAAACATAGGCATTGTCCCCCATAAGAATTCTACAGCTGGCAATGGTAAGTGAACTATTAAAAGAAATTCTGTATTAAATCACATAAAAAGAATTAAGTTAAAAACAATAGCACAAAAGCCAACACCAGGACACTTAAATCCCATTTAGCAACAAACCAGTTTACATGCCAAAGTCCTGCCAATATAAAATATCTTCGCCTTGTCTTCTGGCAAAAAGACAATAGTGAGAATCCAAACCAAGCCTTCCTTGGAAGTTTGAGAAATGAGCAGGGAATATTATGAACTGATTCTTTGACTAGCTATAAGGCATGTTTACTTGGCTGTCAGCCCTAGGAAGACAGCAAGCATGGTGTAGAGGTTTTATCATTGGACCAAAACTTTGGAGACCAGGGTTTGAATCATCCCTCAACCATGGAGACCCACTAGGTGACCTTAGATAAGTCATACTCTTTCAGCCTGATGAAGGCTATGAACAAATATTGCCCAAAAACTCCTGTGAAAGTGTCACAGGAAATGGTTTGAACAACAGCAGTGCAAAACCCCAAGAAACAACTAGGCCAGGATTTTGGGTGATATGACACCTGACCATTATAATGTGGTCTCCAACTATGTTCTGTTACCAGCCAGATATGTTATAAATAAAGTAAGGTGTAGATTCCCATATTTGTTTTCACCATGACTTGCCTCCATATTACTTGCTTGTTTTTCTGCTGTATTTAGAGGATCTGTAAGGATGGCCTTCCTGTATTTACAGCTTCTGTAGCCTTCTGTTTTTAATTCCATAGTCTATAATTGTCTTCAACCCACAATGGCAGGGATAACCATTGTGACATTCTAGCAGTTTAGCAAGTAGTTGTAATTTGTTATTGCTTTTATGGTAAATGGTTCTCAAAGACATCAAAAACAATCCTGAAATCCTTGCCCCATTATGGATTTTATAGTAGATATTTGAAATATCTAGCCAACTCTCCTGATATAGCAGTGCTTCTCAACCTTCCTAATGCCGCGACCCATGAATACAGTTCCTCATGTTGTGGTGACCCCCAACCATAACATTATTTTCATTACTTCTTCATAACTGCAATTTTGCTACTATTATGAACTGTCATGTAAATATCTGAAAAGCAGGATGTATTTTCATTCACTGGACAAAATTTGGCACCAATACCCGATACGCCCAAATTTGGACACTGGTGGGACTGGGGAAGATGGTTTTTGCCATTTGGGAGTTGTAGTTGCTGGAATCAAAGAGCATTCTGAACTCCACCAATGATGAAATTGAACCACACTTGACACACAGAACTCTCATGACAAGCAGAAAATACTGGAAGGGTTTGATGGGCATTGACTTTGAGTTGTGGAGTTGTAGTTCATCTACATCCAGAGAGCACTGTGGTCTCAAACAATGATGGATCTGGACCAAACTTGCAATGGATACTCAATATGCCTAAATTCAGAGTTTGGGGGAAATAGACCTTGACATTTGGGAGTTGTAGTTGCTGGGATTCATAGTTCACCCACAACCAAAGAGCATTCTAAACCTCACCAATGATAGAATTGGGCCAAACTTCCCACACAGAACTCCTATGACCAATAGAAGATACTGTGTTTTCTGATGGTCTTTGGCAACCCCTCTGACACCCCCTTGTGACCCCCCCAGGAGTCCCGAACCCCAGGTTAAGAAACATTGTGATATAGTTTTATTTCAAGTAAACTCAGGAAGAGTTGGAAATATTCAACCTGCTCTCCACTCTTACTTCATGAAATGAGCTTACTGATTAAAGGAAATTTGACCAATTATAGATAATGAAAATGCAAATCATATTGTCCAACATTTCAGATATGAAAGCTGAGATGCACATGATTGAATAACTTCAGAATGTGGCAAAAAATATATTGTCAGAAATTTATTAATGAATGCACATAAGTATTATGAATAATGCTTTTTATTAATTAAAATGCATGAGATCAATGGTGTTTTTATTAATAATATATTAAATATTTAACTAAATGTTAAACACATATCTCAGGCAAATACTGATAGTTAGGCTGAACCTCGAGCCATGTCTGTTGTCTGAATTTCAGGGGGACCCGCAGATCCATTTTCGCGTACTTCCTGAAAATGGGCGGACATCTGAATGGATGTTTTTGGTCCACAGTCGAAAAATGTGGCAAGATCCAGCCCATTGGCAGCAATAGGAGGGGGGCTTCATTGGCTCCCCTTCCTTCCCATCATTTTTAGGGCTATCAGGATGAAAATGGCCACACTTATTCTTATGAATAGTACAAATAATAACAATATTCTGATGGAGGTTGAAGTTAGGCAAAGCTTCCACAGAAGCTGAATTCTTCTTCTTCTTCTTCTTCTTCTATTATTATTATTATTATTATTATTATTATTATTAGGCAGCAACAGCCAAATTATTATTATTAAATAAAAGTAAGAAGGCAGAGATCATAGAGAGAAATATAAACAGAGAGAACCTGTGATGAGATTGCAAAGGATATAAATTATTAGGTAAGTTTAGGTAGGTAGATAGGTAGATTTCTGAGAATGAGGCCTTGCTGTTATGGGCGTCTGAAGAAGCCAAAGGCAAATGGCCAAAACAAATCCATGAACAAGTCTGCTGGTCATTTAAAAAAATGAAAACACTTGTTGGATGGAGGATGCCACACATCACTCTGTCCCACCACCCCATAGCTTCCTCATTCCCCTCTCTGTTGGCATCCTGAGCTAGATACAAAACATTGCAAAAAAAAAACCCCAACATTTCTTTGTGGAAACTGCAGAACAAGAAGTGAATTTCAAAAAATGCCATTAAAGTCTATAAGAAGTGTTTTGACTGCTAAAATGACCATATGCCCTATGTTCCAACAGCACCATTCCTTTATTTCACTAATGTGGATAAACCTGAATTTGCAAATTATGTATTTAGAATGTAAAAAAACTTGGGTTTAAAAAACTGCATTCAGGAGAAACTAGAGCAGACAGATATTTCCAGTTCAGATTAACTCTATTGGCTACTTCCAAAATCCTTAGAACCACTCCAGATCTCCGGGATCATGGTAAGTTTGGATTCTGTGTGTTGGAGTTCAGCCTGTGATTGTGTTCAGGATCAGGGCGCTTTGGATGTGGGGAGTGATCTCAATGAGTTTCAAGGTAGCAATGGTTTGATCAATGATATTGATGCTGAGAATGACCAGGAGATCCCTATTCAAAGTGTAGTTTTCCATGAGAATGTCCCTGAGGGTGTGGGGATGATGGTGTGCTCCCTGAATTGTTACCAGAGAGTTCCCATGATAGGGAACATGAAAAGAGCTCGGCATCTGGCCCAGCTGCAGAAATTAATGAGCAAATAGATAGACGGGAGGAGATCAGTCAAAACAGGAGAGCTGAACATTCTGCCAGGCTCCGAGATAAAAAGATAAATTCTCAGCTAAAGTGAAACCAATTTCTGAGTGCTAGTGACATAGCTAATGAGAAGATAAACGTCCCAAGTACAGGAAATGTAGTCAGATGAAGCATCGTTTGAAATCAAGTCAAGATCTCGTCCTTGTTTCATGGAAGCTTTGCTTGGAAAATTCATGTTTTAAGTGCCTTTATTTCATGGTTTTGATATTGGATTCTATGCTTTTATATTCATGCCTTGGATTCATGTTTCCTGGTTTCTTGCATTTTATTTGGGAAGTTTTGACTTTGTTTTTATGGGCTTTGCTGGACTATTCCCCTAGACTACTTTGTTCCTGCTTTTCTTCCTACCTAATTGGATTTACCTATTTCTCTAAAGTGCTTTTTTACTTTACTGCTTTTTAATTATCTTCAATAAAGGGATTGTTTCCCTATCCAATGGTGTGGTGTTTAAAGTCAGAGGGCTTTTCCTGTCCTGGAGTGCAACAATGTGTAGAGCTTGGATTCCTCCAGAACTGCAAGCACTATCTCAACCAATATTTTCTTTTCATTACCACCTTTTCGCCAATTTACATAGCAATAGGAGTAATAGCTGACATAGTGGAAACAACCAAGTTGACCCACCAACTTGAAAATTTTGGCTTGTTACTGAAATAAGGATTGGTCATAAAGCTTCAATTGAGACACCTTTCCCCCATGATAACTCTTTTAGAGGTGAATTTCCCTTCCCAGGGGTAGATTTCTTTCACTTCCTGTTCTTAACTGTAAGTCATAGGCAAGTCAAGTGTTTGTAACTTGGTGACTGCCTGTATATGTGTATTTCTAATACATTCAGTCTTTTTGTAAAAGAAAGAAGGGATATAAATAAATGAGTGGGTGGGTGAGTTGGCTCCTGAGTTTATACAGTATATCTATTTATGGCAATTTTAGAAATTACATCCTTTGCCAAAGAACTCCCAAGATTTTCTAAATGAGATGTGGTCTCAGATGCTGTCCAAAGTAGGGTCGGTAACTAGGGTTGTATAAGCTAGATTGCCTTGGTTCTTGGGTATCCAAGCTTATCTTGTATTTGATGTACATTCCTAGTTATAATGGATATTTTTCTCTGATTTCTCTTTTATATCTTTTAAACACAAACTTGGAGAAAGGGAAGTATCTTTTCCTGCCCACATCCAGTGGTTTCTCATGGAGTTCCTTTACCTGCCCGTAGAGAATGAGGGATGCAAATGTATGTTATCCTATAAACTCATTCTCAGCAACCAGAGGGCTGTGCCTTAAACAAGTCTTTATGCTAATAGAGAAGATGAAGGTTATTCAAGGCAAACATCTGCGATAGAATGGGCATTGATCATTGCTGGTACGTACCATAGCAGGTATTGAGATGAATTTAATCTCTTCCTCACTTGCTGTGGTCTTGGAGAAGACCCCTCTTCTGAGGCTGCTATTTGCTTTGTAGATGTGTGTTCCTCTGAAGCCAATGAGGAATTTAATTTTGTTCCATTTCATAAAGCATCCTCAGGAAAAATAATTCCTGCCTGCTCTGTTCCTGTTAAAGATGACCTTATCTTGGGGCATGTACTGGCATACCTGAACATAAATGAAAAACAATAGGCATGTCTAACTTGATTCTAATATAGATAACTTGAATCATCACATAATATATTTGCAGTGAACTATATGCACAATAAATTGGTACTCACCCAATGAGAAATGGCAGCTAAACAAGAGATTGGTTTGTATTTTATCTCTTTCTGCTTATTATTTATGTATTAAAATGCACATGAAAATTAATATTGATTAAATATTAACTAAATAATCACAAAATAGTAAATGGGCTACAGTGTCAAGACATTTTTTTCATATTTTTGGAATTACATTTGTATCAAGAAGACTTTTTCTCTCCACCTTCAACCTCCAGTGTTCCAGAAAAGCATTCAAACTTACTGTATGTCTTGGTAATATTTAACGATCGGTCCTCAAACTTTTTAAACAGTGGGCCAGGTCACAATCCCCCAAACTGTTGGAGGGCTGGATTATAATTTGAAAAAAATGAATGAATTCCTATGCATGCTGCACACATCTTATTTGTAGTGAAAAAAAACACTTTAAAAAACAACACAATAATTAAAATGAAGAACAATTTTAACAAATATAAACATATTAGTATTTAAATGGGAAGTGTGGGCCTGCTTTTGGCTGATGAGATAGGATTGTTGTTTTTGTTGTCGTGTGCTTTCAAGTCATTTCAGACTTAGGTTGACCCTGAGTGATCCAGCTCCCGGGCCTTAGTTTGAGAACCCCTGCTCTAAAAAATACAGTGGATCACCCTCGTCTTTCTTCCTTCCTCCCTCCCTCCCTCCCTCCCTCCCTTCCTTCCTTCCTTCCTTCCTTCCTTCCTTCCTTCCAAGCACCACTGAAGCATAGGCGCTTAGGATAGTACATTTGGAGGGTACCTGTACTCCTACAAGTTTGTTGTGCTAATGTGGCAAAGACATTGTTGCTGAATGAGAATTTGAATCCAGACTTCTTGCTCATGTCAGAAGAGACAATGGTATTTTTTTTTCCCCTCCTGAATTAAGTTGCCGGAGAATACTTGTAAGAAAACCAGAAGTGGATTTTTGTGTGAAAGGCCATGTGAGCTTGGTTTGGCTACTGGTCACAAATTCCTCAGTATGTATTCAAAGTCAACATGTTCATTAACTCTTAGCGTGTAATCACCTACCTAAACCATTATTTTGGACCTGGCTCTGGTTAGAGAATGTCAGTATTCTATTTTTTTAAATCATGCAATACTTATTCCAGCTGACATGGTCATAATTAATGTAAGATATGTGTTTACTTATCCTAATTATGTAAACATATTATACTGTGTTAGTATTCGGGTTTGCTGAATTCCCCCCTCGATGGACTGTCACCTTGTCGTGGTGAGGGGGCTTGCGTGTTCCGATGAACCTGTGGGCACAACAACTGGAGTCGTGCACTCCCAGGAGTGGCCGCGGGGGAGGTCCCAGACCAAGCACAGTCCGAAGACCCAAAGACCTCAACGGCGGAGCAGGCGGAGGATAACATGGCACATGTTACAACGGCTGCGAAGGCGGAAGAAGGCTGCAACAGACTGAGAAGCCATGGTCATTGTGTTAAACTACATCACCAGTGGAACCTCATCTGTGAAGACTGTGTGTTGTTCAGTTGTGCACTGACCTCCACACATTAAAAAAACCCACGCACAGGCGTCTTCCAAAGAAAATAAAAACCAAGCAACCAAAGTCCCATGGCGATCAGCGAGTGGCGACGGGGGCAGGACTGTGAAATCTGGAAGCCCCTAGTCACAGACTGGCACATGGGCGGTGGGTACGGACTCAGTCGTCCTACCTCAAGGTCCGAGGCAGTTGAGTAGTTCGGCAGCTGTATCCGCGACTGAGCAGCCCTATTGAGGACCCACTCTGCTCACCCCACACGGGGAGGGGGCTAGAAAAGGTGCCCTAAACATAGTCTGCCTCACTTATCCCTGACTGGACTGCCGCGTCCAGTGGGGTCACCATCCTGCGGCCAAAAAAGGAAAATGAACTTCGGTACGTGGAACGTACGGACTCTGATGGACAACAGTGACAGTGAACGCCCCGAACGCAGAACTGCCATCATCGCAAGGGAGCTGGGACGCTTCAACATCGACATAGCAGCCCTTCAGGAGACCCGGAGAGCAGGAGAGGGACAGCTGAAGGAAGAAAAAGGAGGCTACACCTTCTTCTGGAAGGGACTGCCCGAAAAAGACCAAAGAATGCACGGAGTTGGCTTTGCCATCAGGAATGATCTGGTGAAACATCTGTCCGAAGCACCCACTGGCATCAACGAACGACTCTCAACCCTCCGAATTGATCTTGCCAAAAACCAACGGGCAACCATCATAAGTGCCTATGCACCAACACTAGACGCTGATGAAGACATCAAGGAGAAATTCTACTGTCAGCTGGACAACGTCCTATCGGGGATACCTAAGGAGGACAAAATCATTCTCCTGGGGGACTTCAATGCAAGAGTCGGGCGAGACTTCGACCTGTGGCCAGGCACCATAGGAAAAGACGGGGTTGGAAACAGCAACTCGAATGGCATCCTGCTTCTCACCAAATGTGCGGAGCACAACCTTGTCATCACCAACACGCTCTTCCGCCAGAAAAACAAGTTCAAGACATCATGGAAGCACCCCCGGTCAAAGCATTGGCACCTCTTAGACTATGTAATCACACGTGCCAGAGACCGCCGTGACGTACTCCTCACAAGAGCCATGACAGGTGCTGACGACTGCTGGACCGACCACAGGCTAATCCGATCCACGATGGCTATCAAGATTGCCCCCAAGCGCAGACTCCAAGGAAGAAAGACAAGGCGCAAAATGAACACCCAAGCCCTTCAAGAGCCCTCCAGGCGAGCCCATCTCCAAACAGCACTCAAGGACCATCTACCCACAGTACACCCCGAAAATGTTGAGGAACACTGGAACAAACTGAAGACCTCCATCATCCAAGCCTGCGAAGAATCTATTGGATACCAAGCCAAGAAACATCAAGACTGGTTTGACGAAAATGACATCGAGATCCAACAGCTAATCGACAAGAAAAGGAAAGCCTTCCAAACATGGCAGAGAGACATCAACTGTGCTGCTAAGAAAAAGATCTACGCCAGTGCAAAAGCTGAGGTCCAAAGAAGGACAAGAGAACTCAAGAACATCTGGTGGACAAAGAAGGCTGAAGAAATCCAACACCTGGCAGATACCCATAATGCTCAAGGATTTTTCAAAGCCACAAAGGTCATCTATGGGCCAAGAAACCATGGCATACAGCCTCTACGCTCATCAGACGGAACCAAACTCCTGAAGGACCAAAAGTCAATTGCACTACGTTGGAAAGAACACTACCAAAGCCTCCTAAACCGCAGCTCCAGTGTGGCCGAAGAGGTCCTCTCACAAATCCCGCAACAACAAACCAGGGATGAGCTTGCAGCACTGCCTAGTTTGGAAGAAGTCAGCAATGCCATCAGCCAACAAAAGAACAACAAAGCCAGCGGACCGGATGGGATCCCTGCTGAAATCTTTAAAGAGGGAGGACCTGCGCTGACACACCAACTCCACCAGCTCATAGAAAAAGTGTGGGTGACCGAGAAAATCCCAGCAGACTTCAAGGATGCCACCATCATCACCCTCTTCAAAAAAGGGGAAAGAACAGACTGCGGAAACTATCGAGGTATCTCCCTTCTAACCTCCGCTGGGAAAATCCTCGCAAGAATCCTTGCAAACCGCCTTCTGCCCCTCTCAGAAGACACCCTCCCAGAATCCCAGAACGGCTTCCGCCCCTCCAGAGGAACTGTGGACATGATCTTCACTGCACGACAACTCCAAGAAAAATGCAGGGAACAAAACCAACCTCTGTACATGGCATTCATCGACCTTGCAAAGGCATTCGACACAGTGAATCGCAGCGCTCTCTGGACCATCCTCCAAAAAATCGGGTGCCCAAACAAATTTGTGAACATCCTGCGGCTCCTCCACGATGACATGATGGCAACAGTCTTGGATAGCAATGGCTCCCAAAGTGACCCATTTAAGGTGGAATCGGGTGTCAAACAGGGATGTGTTATTGCCCCAACTTTATTCTCCATCTTCATCGCCATGATACTACACCTTGTTGATGGGAAGCTTCCCACCGGAGTGGAAATCATCTATCGGACAGACGGCAAGCTATTTAACCTCAGCAGACTGAAAGCCAAAACCAAGGTCACAACAACATCTGTTATAGAACTCCAGTATGCTGATGACAATGTCGTCTGTGCGCATACAGAAGAAGATCTACAAGCCACTCTCAACACCTTTGCAGAAGCATACACAAAGCTTGGCCTGTCACTGAACATCGAGAAAACCAAAGTGCTGTTCCAGCAGTCACCAGCCATCCCCTCTCCAATGCCAGAGATACAGCTTAATGGCGTAACACTAGAAAATGTCGACCATTTCCGCTACCTTGGCAGCCACCTCTCCACCAAAGTCAACATCGACGCCGAAATACAACACCGCCTGAGCTCTGCCAGTGCAGCATTTTCCAGAATGAAGCAGAGAGTGTTTGAGGACCGGGACATCCGTAGGGAGACCAAGGTGCTTGTCTATAAAGCTATTGTCCTCCCAACCCTGCTATATGCCTGTGAGACGTGGACTGTCTACAGACGTCACATGCAGCTCCTGGAACGATTCCATCAGCGCTGCCTCCGGAAAATCCTGCAAATCTCCTGGGAAGACAAGCGGACAAACGTCAGCGTGCTGGAGGAAGCAAAGACCACCAGCATTGAAGCAATGGTCCCCCAACATCAACTCCGCTGGACAGGCCACGTTGTCCGGATGCCTGACCACCGTCTCCCAAAGCAGTTGCTCTACTCCGAACTCAAGAACGGAAAACGGAATGTTGGTGGACAGGAAAAGAGATTTAAAGATGGGCTCAAAGCCAACCTTAAAAACTCTGGCATAGACACTGAGAACTGGGAGGCCCTGGCCCTTGAGCGCTCCAGCTGGAGGTCAGCTGTGACCAGCAGTGCTGCAGAATTCGAGGAGGCACGAGTGGAGGGTGAAAGAGAGAAACGTGCCAGGAGGAAGGCGCGTCAAGCCAACCCCGACCCGGACCGCCTTCCACCTGGAAACCAATGCCCTCACTGCGGAAGAAGATGCAGAGCAAGAATAGGGCTCCACAGCCACATGCGGACCCACAAGGAAACCCATGATGGAAGACCATCTTACTCGTCCAACGAGGGATCGCCTAAGTGAAGTAAGTGAAAGTTGCTGAATTCAGTCTTATTCTGTTTTGGTGCAAGCATTCGCATTGCATTCTATTTTCATTTATTACATAATCCTTATGTATTACCATATGTAAATGAGGATTCATGTTTCTAGTATGAAAAGTAATTTTAATAAAAAGCATGTCCATCCATTAAATTCTAGAATGTGGTGCAGAATAGATTTCAAGCAGTACTGTCATAACAGTGAAATGACAATGCAGTAACAGTCTCTAGCAATAGTTAAAAACCCTTACAAATGAATGAAATAATGAGAATGTTACTCGGCAAAGTTTTATTTTAAAAATCCTAGCTTCATGTGGACTTAATTTAAAGGACAATTCATAAGAGAGTTGTGTAAATTTTCTTCTCTAGTTCAAGGCTGACTTGCTTCTGTGGAAACCTTATTGGGAATGGAGGATGAAGTCAGAACCCCAGTGGAAGAAGGCTTCAAAACCAAAATCAAAGTGGGAGAGCCTTCTTTATTCAAACTTTCTCTCTCCATCTCTCATGCACACATACACAGAGTGGTGGTTTAGGGGAAACTTATGGTATCTTCCTCTGTTTGGGTTTAGGATTGTAGACAGAGGTGGATTGAAGAGCAGTTAGGTCAACATATCCAGATCTTAGGATTCCAACTGAACAATCTTACTCAAAAGAAACTTAACATCCAACCAGTTCTAATAATTTTGGAAAATCTATTCAGCAACAAAATAGAATAACATATCGCAAATTGCAGGAGTACACTATATGTATTTTAGCCTGTCATTGAATAGCAGTCGTTAAGCCATAATGGGAAAATTACTAAGCAAACACTAAGTGAAACTATTCAAGCCAGTTGCTTGCCGGTAGAGACAGAGTGCCATAGAAATACTTAATCTCCTTTTCCTTGACATTCCTAAGAGCTGAATATCTCTACAGCTTCTAAAATCCTACCTTGGTTGAGGATACATTTCCTTCAGCTTAGCTCTACCGTACTTTGAGCTTATGATCAATCTCAGACCACTTTACATTAGTGTCTGATGGCCTTCATGTCTGTGATGAATCCATTCTGGGTTTTGAGCCCAAATGTCTATCCAAAGGATAGAATCTATTTTGTGACTAGGGTTCATCACTTTTGATAGCTCTTTTATAGGTCAAAGTAAATCTTGGAGGATATTCTCCAACACATGTCATGGAAGCCATCATCTGCCACCACATCAGAAACAACAGAGTCTTATGGTATCTTAAAGACAACAAGTATTGTCTGACATAAATTTTCATGGATGGCAGGACCACCTCTATCAAATGGAGCAGATGAAGTGGGGTAGAGTCCACAAATGCTTTTGTCGAATGCTTTCAGATGCCATAAGATTTAATTTTTCATGTGTATGGATCAAGACTTTACCTCTGAATACAGCAACATAATAAACACTTACCCTCCAAATTCCTTTCATTGACATAGGACATTAACCCATGGGCAGGAGGGGAGCAGAGGAAAGTGTTTGGAAGAGTGGGAATTCATCTTACCCTGCCAAGGTCCATCTTGGGAGATGGCCAGCTCTCCCACACATCCTTTCTCCATCTTCTTCTCACTTTCCCTTGCTTCTCCTGCTTTCTTCAATCAGGAGTCAGGTAACACCATTCATTTATGTGATGAACATATTAAGGAGACTATTCTTCCAGAAGGGGAAACAGGAACAGTAGGTGCAATTGTAACTGTTGTGACCAAAAGTTCCCATATTTCTCCAACTTTATTTACAATTCAGTATTTCTAGATTATTTCAAAGGTAATTTTCTACTGTGTTCCTATGCCAGAGTTTGGAAACAACCACTTTAAGGTTGATCTGTTTTCCTCAAGCATTAGCCTTTATGTACCACTTAATAATTTACTTTGCTCTAATCAGATTAATCTAAATGGTAAGAAAAAAAAAGGATTATTTGCTCATTAGAGTTTCCTAGAAACTGGCAATAAGCAATCAGGACAAGTAAAATGAGGACTTGCTTGCTTGAGACAAAACTCTTTCCAACTGTTCTACATATAGTCATCCATTAAGGGTCACACATAAAATAATAATATTTTAATTTTATATATATAGATCATATTATGATTGTATCAAAATAATAGCATCATTATGAGTCACAAACCAATAATGTTACTGGCCCACTCAGGGCTGTGGTTTCGCATAGATTAAGCCTTTTTCTCCATTTCCTAATCATTATAGTTTCATTATATACTCCCTCTACTTTGAAGAACCCCAAAGCACTTTATGTATGAATAATAAAACACAATTTCACTGGGCTACAATACCTTCTAATACATGGCGCAGAGATATTCTTTCTCCTCATAAAATCTTCAGTTCTAATTTGGTCACTCAATCAGTTCCCCATTGCTTTTCATCCCATCTCTTTTCTCTGGTTGCTGGTAATTGTATAGTCATTTGCCTGAGTGCATACTGTGAACTTCAGCATAGTTGAGCTTTGCCCCATCCAAGGGGTGAATGTGGCTAAGGATACATCTATCTCACTACAAAGAGTCCCAGATTCAACATGTTCATGCCAAATCTGAGGCTGTTGGCCAGGTGGCCCAGGAATGCATCCACTCTGCTGGTGAGGCCCACATCTTACCTCCTCCATGTTGCTGCTACTTCTTGTAGCTAGCCTCATCATTCCTCTTGCTGGTTTTGTAGGCACCTTTTTCTGACATCAGCAGAGACATTGGTGATGGTCAGGAGCTTAGACACTTTCTGTCTCATCACCTGGCTCCTTTATGCAGGCAATGTCTGCCTCTACAGCTAAAAAATTTTGACTAAATAAATGCTGTCTCCATCAGAACAAACCAAATCCCAAGGAAAAATATTGATGTTTTCCAAATTAAGCCAACATATGGTTCTTCAGTAAAACAGTCACTCTTCATAGTTTTATTTTCTTGCATTTGGTGGTGAGATATATACATTCATGTTCAATCAATCAATCTTTTGAGTCTATTATCCAGTTATATATTCTAAGGAATTTGGAAATGAATTCTGAACTCCTGCCAAAAATAGAACAATTGGTAACAGATTGCTCTCATCATGAAAAGATGACCCTGGAATTGCAAACTCTATGGATTTGAGAGCTACTCATTAACACTTTACACATTTGTTTGTTTGGTTTTTATTATTGTAAATACTAGGTGCACATGAAGATAGCTTCATCTCCATATATTTTAGTTGATTGGTGTATGAATGTCTCCTCGCACCTCCTTAAATGTCAAAACTGCATCCTACAAAATCCAAAAGTTTGTGATTTTGCGAGGTTTTTTTTCAGAATTCTCAACCATAGCGCTCTAGTACCACAATGAGCTACAAATTCCAGGTAAGTTTAGGATTAAGCCATAGCAGTTTAAAGGGTATTAAAATGAATAAAAGAATCATAGACTTGGAAGAGACCACAAGGGCCAGTCCAACTGCCCTCATGCAGGAAAACATAATCAAAGACTCCTAAAAAATAATCTTCCAGCCTCTGCTTAAGAACCTCCAGAGATGAAGATGCCACTACATTACAAAGCAAGTTTATCCACTATCGAACAACCCTTACCATCAGGAAGATTTACCTAACATTTAGATTGAGCTTTTAAGCATGAATTTTAAACTTGTGTCCTTTGTTTAATCTCTGTTTTCTGTATTTTAAAATGTATTTTACAGAAATATGTTTTTATGTGTATCTTTTATAGAAATACATTTTAATATGTATGTATTTGTGGTATTTTGCAATGTTTATGTGTTTTAATTATTCTGTAACCCGCCTCAAGTCACATGGAGAGATGAGTAAGAAATAAAATTATTATTATTTTACTGACACAAAACACAGTATGACACAACAGACAAGATATTGTATCACAAGTCGAACACTTCCCAAACATTTAGGACTGTGATGTATTTTCGAATGATGCATGCAGGTCCAAGTAAGGTGGCCTTTTGTAGTTGACAGATTGTGATTTTGTCAATGTTTATTGTTTCCAAATGCCAGCCGAGATTTTTAGCACAGCACCCAGTGTGCTGATGACTACTGGGACCACCTGTACTGATTTATGCCAGAGCCTTTGCACTTTGATTTTGAGGTCCTGATAACAGCTGAGTTTTTCCTTTTGTTTTTCATCAATTTGACTGTCACCTGGTATGGCGACATCAATAATCCAAACCTTTTTCTTTTCCACAATCCTGATGTCTGGTGTATTGTGTTCCAAAACTTAATCAGTCTGGATTCAAAAATCCCACACTATTTTTGCGTGTTCATTTTGCACTACCTTTGCAGGTTCATGATCCCACCAGTTCTTTACTGCTGGCAGGTGGTACTTGTGACGTAAGTTACAATGAATCATTTGGGCCACAGAGTTGTGCCTCTGTTTGTAGTCAGTCTGTGTAATTTTCTTGCAGCAGCTGAGGATATGATCAATGGTTTCATCAGCTTCTTTGCACAGTCTGCATTTTGAGTCATCAGCTGATTTTTCAATCCTGGCCTTAATGGCATTTGTCCTGATGGCTTGCTCCTGGGCTGCAAGAATCAGGCCTTCTGTCTCCTTCTTCAGGGTTCCATTAGTGCGACATAACCAGGTCTTCTCCTTATCAGCTTTTCCTTCAATTTTGCCAAGGAACTACCCATGCAATGCTTTGTTGTGCCAGCTGTCAGCTGCTATTATTATCATTATTATTATTATTATTATTATTATTATTATTATTATTATTATATTTCTTTTCCTGCTATTTGAATCCATTGTTCTGTGTCCTAGTCTCTAGAGAAGGATAAAACAAGATCAATCTTTTCAGATATTTAAACATGGCTATCGTGTCTTTTTCTCAGCCTTCTTTTCTCCAAATTAAACATCCCCAAATCTTTGATCATTTTGGTTGCCCTTCTCTGGACACATTCTAACTTGTCAATATTCTTCTTAAACTGTGATGCACAGAACTGGACATAGTATTCCAGGAGACGTGTGAGTAACACAGAATAGAATGACTTATACGTTTAGTGTGGAAAAAAACCTTGATATGTACATCCAGCTACACTTTGATAGTTTAACATTTATGAAATGTTGAGGGCCCTGTGAGTTTTATTGTACTTGTTTTATCTTCAAGTGCTAGGTCTTAGAATCTGTGAATTATCTATCTATCTATTTATCCATCTCAGGGTTTTAAATGCTATTTAAAATAACATGAAAGAAATGTTGTATAATTTGGAAATTCTCCAATGCTTTAGGTGGTGGCTTTTGTTTTGCTCACTATTGGAAAACATATTTGAATGATATGATAAACCTCATTCTTTCAAGGTAATAGAGGACACTCTAAAACCTTGGGGACGATTGGCCTATATTACTGTATTTTATAACATGGGCCACTACTGTGTGTGTCAGAAGTAAATTTCCTTGACCTTCCAGTGTTCTGAACTTCAACTCCCACAGGTCCCAGTTAGCATGGCCAAAAGCAAGGAGCTGTGAGCTCTGTTGTCAAAAGCATCTGGAAAGCCGACAGTTCATTACCAGAATATTTTCATAGCAACAATGGATGGTTTGCATAGCTTTGCATGACATAGGAACTCTGGCACAGGTTTCTATGTGCCATTTTGCTTGGGCAACAGTGCCTTGGCTTGATACAAGAGCCCATCTGTGAGCTTTGGAAAGCTGATGATTCCCTGGGCAAAGGTCACCAAACTCAGATTATGCATAATGAGTAGATTTAATGGGAAAAAGAGGAATGGAGCTAAAAGTAAATGATCCTCAATGGTGGTATTTAAGGCTTAAGGCTGCTCCCAACATTACCTTTTAAAGACATAAGGCTTCTCTCATGAGTCATCCCCATGTGGGTATAATTAATACAAGTAAGTTGCACAGAGGCAGTCTTTGCAATGTGCACGTCCTTTTCCTTTAGGTGCATTAATTATTTCCACATGCTGTTTTCAGATACAAGAGTGACATAAGGGGGAGGGGGTGCCATGTTATTAAATAGTAACATGAGAAAGAGCCCATGTGCTCCTATTTTGGCCTGAGTGCTTACGTGGGAGGATGGATATTTGGGATGACTGGAAATAGACTGCCTTATATTTAGATGTATCGCCATGAAACATCACGAGGATTATAAGCAGTACAGAGAAGTCGTAAAGATGGGAGCGGCATAGCTAGATGTGGATAATGCTTCATGCTTTGCTGACTATCTCACGACAAAAAAGATCCTGTGTCAGCTGGAAGGCTATGAATTACACTTACTTAGGATGACAGGGCCAGGCTGTCTCTAGTTCTGGCAACCCAAATCACCTTTCTTTTTTCTCTAGTGGAGAAACTGTCAGATTGAGAGAAAGAGCTAGAGAAACAACCACAGCAGTTTGAAGTCTTTGTGTGTCCCCTGCCCTCAGGAGGGATGCTACCAGCTCTGATGCCTCCATCCCTTCCTCTTCCCAAATATTAAGCTATAACCATTATCACAAGTTGTTCTATTTGATTTTTTATCATTATCAGTATTATTCTGAGTCTAATTTTTAGCCCATTTCAGTCTACAAACCAACTGGTGACTCTTTCTTGGTAGGTCTTGAAATGGAACTGATCCAGGCCAGAAAAGAATATAGTGATGCAGACAGCACTCATCAACAATTTAAAACAACATTATTGATGAACTCATCTATTCAGTTTAAGACCATCAGCCCTTATCTAACTCAGCATTTTTTTCACACTGTGGCCAAACACTGTGGCTGATAATCAAAATATAAATTAAATATATATTTCCATTCATATTGTCCAGCAATTGATATTGCAAAGTGTCTAATCCCCTTTTAAATCAGTCTGAGATAGTGGCCATCACTTCATCTTCTGGCAGCAAATCATAGAATCATTGAGTTGGAAGAGAACTTGTCGGCCATCCAGTCCAACCCCCTGCCCAGAAGCAGGAAAATCACATCCAAAGCACTCCCGACAGATGACTATCCAGCCTCTGTTTAAAAGCCTCTGAAGAAGGAGCCTCCACCACACTCCGGAGCAGAGAGTTCCATTGCTGAATGGCTCTCACAGTCAGGAAGTTCTTCCTAATATTCAGATGGAATCTCCTTTCCTGTAGTTTGAAGCCATTGTTCCGCATCCTAGTCTCCAGGGCAGCAGAAAACAAGCTTGCTCCCTCATCCCTATGACTTCCCCTCACATATTTATACATGGTCTTTGGCCATCATGCCTCCTCTCAGCCTTCTCTAAACATGCCCAGCTCTTTAAGCTGCTCCTCACAGGGCTTGTTCTCCAGATCCTTGATCGTTTTAATCGCCCTCTTCTGGACTTGTCAACATGTCAATTTCAATTGCAGTGCCCATAATTGGACACAGTATTCCAGGTGTGGTCTGACTAAAGTAGAATACAGAGGTAGCATGACTTCCCTGGCTCTAGAAACTATACTCCTATTTATGCAAGCAAAAATCCCATTGGCTTTTTTTTTTTTTTTTGCTGCCATATGACATTTTTGGCTCATGTTTAACATGTTGTCCACGAGGACTCCAAGATCTTTTTCACACATTCTGTATCTTTGTATTTCATTTTTTTCTGCATAAGTGGAGTATTTTGCATTTGTCTCTGCTGAACTTCACTTTTGGCCAATCATCTCTCCAATCTGTTAAGATAATTTTGAATTCTGCTCCTGTCTTCTGGGGGATTTGCTATCCCTCCCAATTAGGTGTTGTCTGCAAACTTGATGATCATGTCTTCTAACCCTTCATCTGAGTCATTAATAAAGATATTGAACAGACCGAGCCCAGGACAGAACCCTGCGGCACTCCACTTGTCACCTCTTTCCAGGATGAAATTCTATATATTAAGTATGAACTACGTAAAAAAAGTCCTTCCTTTTCTTGATTTAAAGGCTCTTGCCATTCAGTTTCACCAAATTAAAATTTTCAGGAATTATTTGCTTGGTTGATCCTTGTTTGTAGACCTGTGGATTTAAAAACAGATTTGAGCCATCATCATTTGGAGCCTGCATTCTCTCGTCCTGCAACTTCTGAAACAGGAAAAAAAAGCTAGAGACTCATAATGGAATAGTTATCATATGTGAGTCTTGAAATACAGTGAATATCAGTGGAAGATTTCTCTCCAAGACCTCCAATGTTATTTAAACCCATCTCCTGGAATTAGTATTTTATCCCAGAAAGACCAATATGGATGACAAAATATTTATAGGTGGCTAATTTCCAGGACCCAAATATGTAATAGAAGATAGAAATCTGGGCTTCTGAGATTAGTTTGTCAAAATAAGCCTGGTCTATTCATTGGGAAGAGGGATATTAGTCATATATGGCAGCGGCATCTGAAGACTAGGGAGCAAGCTAGCAGACTGCTGGAATAATAGAAGATGCTGTCTATACTAGACCTATACGGAAAAGTCTAGTCTGCTTTTTGTATAGGAAATGGGAAGAGACACCATCATGTCCTTTACAAAATGTCTTGGTAGACAACTCTCCTTCAAGGAACATCTCATTCTGCTTAAATAAAGATAATGGAGATAAATAGAGATGAAATAGCTTCCTAGTATTTTATATGCCTTAACCTTTTGGAAACTCATTTCCTATCCGTTTTTCAAAAGACTTCATGTTCTCATCTATTTTCTGTATCTAAAACACTAGTAGTGCCTAGGAGTTTCAGATCCACATTTGCAGTATATAGCCTCCAGTAACTGGGAAACATTTGAATTAAACAATAAGGACTCCAACTAAACACTCGAGGGTTTGATGTCGGGATGGAAGCAAATGCCTTGAAGAAAATGTTGGCATTTGAAGCTGATGCACCTTTTATTTTATCTTATCTATGGCCTATTACGTTGATTGTCTGTGATGGTTTTCAATCAATGTACCAAAATTGTTAGGACTTGGAATATGGGTAGCCCTTTGGCATAAGCAGATAACTCTGATGCTTGTGGGGAGAAACTATGGAAGACTTACCAGATAATTCTCCCTTTCTCAGTGTATGAAGGGAAGGACCATGTTTTCTGAGAAATGAAAGGTCTTTACAATCTGGCTTCAGAATGAATTGAAAATGAAAAAACTATAACTGACTTCTTTTTCTGTTACGCAAACCAGACATAAGCTTGCAGATACAATACTCTAGCTCCCTAAATTTTTAACCATGATCCTGCTATGCTATTCAGTCCTCAAATGATATCTACCCAACCTTAAGATAGCTCTATTTGAAGGTTTATTTATTTATTTATTTGCGACATTTCTACCCCACTTTTCTCACCCCAGAGGAGACTCAAGGCAGCTTTACATACAGGCAATGATTTGATGCCTTAAAACACAATTTACACTTCAATAAATATTAAAATATAATTTAAAAGTACATTAAAACAATTAAAACATTTAAAAACAATATATTCAGAATTAAACATGTAATCCATGAGCATAATCCGTGCCATTCCAATGGTCATTGCATATTGTTCCAAGTCTATGTATTGCACAAGTTCTCTGAAGGCTTGGTCACAAAGCCACATTTTCACTCTCTCTTATAAGATTATTATCTTTCAAAAAAAACCTGCATTGGTAGACTGAGCTATGGCGTTTAAAGTGGGCCTATAAACCCAGCTCTTGTAGCAAAAGTCACAATTTTTCTTTATCAGCCAGAAGATACAACTGTCAAAAGGGGGGGAAAGACAAACAACATTTTCTCCATTCGTTGCTTGCATGGGTAGAAATCATAGGATTAGGAATGAGTTGCCCTATTATCAAGAAGGTGAATGAAAAAGCAACAATTATTGCTTGTTTTAATGGACATTATTACTTTTTTGTTGCTAGTATTGGAGAGAGGTGCTTGTAGGATTTTGTGTACTTTGCATCTTTAGGTAGGGCCTAGTGCCACTGTCCATCAGGCAGCAAAATGTCTTTGCTTGAGTCTTTGAACAGACAATTGTAGCAAGCAGTCAAAGAAACCAGACCAAACAAAAGATCTCTGTTCCACACTAGAATAGGTGTTGACATCCTCTGATTTCAGCAACTTCACCTGGAGAGTACATTGACAAAATATCTATGCTTGGTGCTGCTTGTACTGATTTTGAAGACTAGGTACTACAGTCTTGAAGGCATTACAGGTTAGGATTTCATCTGAAGCATGGAGGCACATTTGAGAGAGAGCATCCTGCTTTAAAAGAAATCTTCTGCTAGCTTTTTGATGCTCTTTCTGCCAGCAAATTGGTCACTCCCCCAAGAAACATCTGTGACAGGCTCAATAATGTGGTTTCTGAGTTATCTTTTCAGATGACAGTGTAAACATACACATTTGCTATTCCAGGATGAATGAAAAGGAACAGTGGATCAACCTTCATAGATAATCAGACCCCTTTTTCTGAACATGATGGGGAAAAACACATTAACGTGGAACCACAGAAATGTAAAAATTCCCTGATGCATGTGAACAAAAGCATCATCTCTAAATTTCAGTTTCGATGTGTATTGTTGAAATGTATGACATACGACAGAAAGGCTTTCATTTGCTGGGTGACTGCATACATTTCTTTAGAATAAGAACAACAGTCTCTGAAGCAAAGCAAGATTTGCCATTTGCAGAAATTAAGCCGAGTGACAACCATCTTTCCAACACAAGCTCAAAATCTTCCAAAGGCAAGATGAAAGAAAAGAAATTTGTCAGAGGCTAAGGTCTGAATCAATAGCTGCCCAAGATATTTTCCTGTTCAGTGCAGCACCCAGATGATACCATTATCTGCCACTGGTACTGAATGGGAGACTACACTTGGTGAAGTCCCACTGCACAACAGAGACAACGGGTCCTTTCTTTAGCTATCCCCTTGCATAACTTCATTTGAAGGAGGTACTTCAGTCTACACTACTGCAAAGCTAGCTGATTGTGCTTCAATCCAGGAGACTTTCCTGCTCATTCTGCTGCATTAGGCCCAAGACATCAATTTTCACCAACAACGTGTCCTCTATGCACCACTGAGTCTTTGGGGAGGTTGGGTGTGATTGGGGGATATAAGTTTTAAGGGTCATTTTAGTGTATTTATCGGGGCCATAGCTAGGAAAAAAATTGGGGAGGGGGTTGAAAACATTTTTGTGAGCAAATCATGAGGATTAGTTCCATAACACAAAATAATTTAAATAGCATGGTTCATTCTATATTTTATATAGATTTAATATAGACTTATATAGACTTAAGGTAAAGGTTTTCCCCTGACATTAAGTCCAGTCATGTCCGACTCTGGGGGTTGATGCTCATCTTCATTTCTAAGCCATTGTCCATAGTCACCTCCAAGGTCATGTGGCCGGCATGACTGCATGGAGCGCCGTTACCTTCCTGCTGGAGTACACCTATTGATCTACTCACATTTGCATGTTTTGGTAGCAGAGATCATGTTAGCTACTAGTAAAAGTAAATACCAAGGCAGAGATAAAGAGCTCTCTGAAAAGGATCTCTTAGAAAGAATGGAGTCTGAATTCTCACACTAAAGGCAAAGAACATAAAACTGACTCACCTTTCCTCCTTTTTATTCTAGACCTCTTCCAGACACCCAGCGGCTCCTCCAGATAGGGCGAATGTTCCAGAGATTGCATTATTTGTTGCTGTAGGTGTCAGGGGCAACATTTTCCAAATTGGGTTGTTGTAGATTTTTCGGGCTATATGGCCATTTTCTAGAAGCATTCTCTCCTGACATTTTGCCTGCATCTATGGCAGGCATCCTCAGAGACCTCACAACCTCTGAGGATGCCTGCCATAGATGCAGGTGAAACATCAGGAGAGAATGCTTCTATAACATGGCCATATAGCCCGAAAAACCTACAACAACCCAGTGATTCCAGCCATGGAAGCCTTTGACAATACATTTTCCAAATTACATTTCTGATGTCCCATAGTGTTTTGGGACAATTCCTGGCATCATTTTATTCTTATTCTGAGACATATTTCAGAAATCCACACTTCTTTACACCAATATGAAAGACCCCAATACCTAGCTACGTTTGCATTAATTCTGCAATTATGATTAGGAAAGAGCATATTCAAATATGTTACGCAGCCAGATTGTGCATGTATACACAGTGACCTCACATTTGCCAATCATATTTTATTCTATTACAAACAAAACAGCACATGATATTGAAAATATTGTGGAGGTTTTGTAACCACATTAAACTTGGGGGAAGGAGGGAGTCATTTTGGCAATTGGGACTTAAGTATGGAGAGAGAGAAATAAAATTAAAAACAGTCTCTATACTTATGTTTGCTATATGAGGACATTTAGATAGTACTACTATATACGCTGTTAACCTGGGATCAATTTCCACCAAATTTCACAGGAGTATGTCTGAGTAGACCTGTTTTTGCTCACACTGTTGAAAAATGGAATATGGTTTATTATAATCAAGTAGTAGGTTCTACATTATATAGTGGAAGGGGATACGAGGGTTGAATGAAAAATAATGCCCCCACCTTCGTTACTTGGGCTTGGATGGGAATATTTTAATAAATCAAACACAGAAATAATCCTTAGAATGTGCTCTTTAACTAACACTGTTCACTTTTTCACATAATCACCAGACAATTGGATACATTTCTGCCAATAATGATCAAGTTTTCTGAAGCTGTCACAGAAGAAGTCGACACTCTATTTCCGCAACCAGTGTCTCACAGTTCTCTCACCCTGGGTACCCATCATGCACAGATCTTCTGATAGCCAAGCAAAGCAATAATGTGACCCACATGTTCTTGTGAAATGCTAATTATGCTTGAAATTTCTTTCTGAGTGATACGATTGTCCTGAATCAATCTGTCAACCTTTAGCTTGTGAAACTCGGTGGTTGCTGTCACAGGATGTCCAATTCTTTGTCACGCAAGTCAGATGTTCCCACTTCAACATCTTTAAACTTACTCGCCCAGTGACACACAGTACTCACATCAACACAATCACCATAAACAGCTTGCATTCTCTGATTAATCTCCTTTGGGGTGACACCTTCTATCAAAAATTCAATGACTGCACATTGCTTAAGTTGCATTGACCGACCGTCTGCTCAGGGTTACATACTTTGCACTTTAACAACACAACTGTTCAATGCTAAGGCTGTAGAGAAGAGATTACGCCAAAATGGAACTATAGAGGAGAGTTTACTGAACAAGCCAGTGCCTGCTGCATACCAGTACTTGGGGAGGCATTACTTTTCATTCAACCCTCGTATATTACTGTCACATTGTGGAAGATAACTTAAGAAAATTTGGCCAGTTTCTCAAACTAATGGAGTGTAGTTTTGTTTCAGTATTCCTAAATATGCTGCTAACCAGAGGGTTTCCTTTCTACATGGTGTTAGGGTGGCAGATAGGCTAAGATTTTAAAACATACATAAACTTAGGTGAGTTCAGGCTCACTTAGCTTCATGCCTATGTAAAGCTTTGACAAGTTTTGATTTAGAATATTCTAGGTTCTATAAATACACGTTACAAGAACTGAGAATTGGCATAAAACTCAACTTTATATTTAATCTAATGAGAGTGTGAATCAGTAGCTACCACAGTTGTCTCAGGTTTTTCTTTATAATCTAACAAGTCCTATTGGGTTTAGGGCATGTCATTAAAGCTCGATTTCATTAATATTGGTCCATATTGTTCATGTGGGGCAGTTCTTCAAAATTATGAACTGTTCATATTATATCCTTTCATCCAATGAGTCATTGTCCATTTCTCAAGTCCTACCATTCACACTGTATTTTTCCTTCCACCACACTCTCTTCTTCCTTCTCCTCCTTTACTAATCTGGTAAGTCAACCTTTAATTCTCACAATTCACTGAGAGAATTCAGTTCATCACACCAACCATCTCCTTCTCCCTCCTTCTCTTATTTTTGGCATTAGGTATATAGTTTATCCTTTGTCCATTAACATAAAAGATAACATTTTGAAAGCATGAAGATTCCTTTTAATCCTTTAAACTAAAGTCTTTTGTGAAAGTTGCAAAGTAAAATTGGGTCTTCTTAGAGAGTAATTTGCGATTAATATTAAGCTACCGGTGGGGGAAAATACTACAAAGCATTTCTGAGGTTGCTGTGGTAACTTCTCAGTTTTTCCTTAGTAGTCATCTAAATAGTCATGTAAAGCTTTCATTAGTGGCTAGCTCAAATTAGACCTTCCCCAAAGGCAAAGTGAACTCACAGATGGACTTCTATTAAAGCTTTTTTAATTGAATTAGTGATTGTAGTTATCCGTTGTTTTAAACAGTGTAAGGGCTTTCTTTTAAAAAAAAATCCTGATGCTTTCCACCTTTTAACTTTGTTATTCCTGTAGTGCCACTTAAGGGCATCATTAGTGCACATTTGGGGCAGATGCTGAAAAGTTATAATCAAAGTCATTTGCTTTTGTTTTTATGCATACATTTAATTTTTCTTTCATATTTTGCATGACCACTCTGACCACTGAGTTTAAAGCTTCCTATTGAAACCATATACTTCTCATTGAAGCCGTCTTTATATAAAATCTTTAAAGCTCCCAACTTCTAATAAAGCAATGTAGAATGAAACAAAATAAAATTCTAAGATATTTATGTTGCCAACTGATTAAAGTTTGGGATATCAGTCACTAAACATCTTTACTGGCCTATCATCAACTACCACAGATTTCATATGAAGGTGATTTTAAAACTATAACTTTGGAAGAACTTGAAAGTAAAATAGCAACCCTAATGTGGGTTTCATGAAGAAACCTAAAGCCATGGTGGTTTACATATTACAGTAAGCAAGTATAGGCTGAATATCCATTATCTAAAAATCTAAAATGGTCCACATGAGTGGTTGAGATTTGCTTTCTACTGGTTCAGTGTAAAGAAGCTTTATTTCATATACAAAATTATTAAAATATTGTGTATAAAATTACTTTCAGTCTATGTGTATAAGGTATATGGGGAGAGAGGGTGGGTATAAAGTGTTATTATTTTAATAGAATTTTGTGCTTAGACTTGGGTCCCAATTTCAAGAAATCTCATTATACATATATATGTAAATACAGAGTCTGAACCCCTGTCACTATCAGCTCTTGGAAACATTGCTTTTTGTACTGCAGTGTTATCAGTCGTTTTTAACCTTATAAAGTTTTTCCAATCCTTCTTCCATTTTTGTCTCTTTCCACAATCCATTCTCAAACTTTAAGTGGGAGAGTGTCCTGCTCCTGATCCTTTTTACACCCATGGGGATAATCTGCTTTTGTTTCTTCCATAAATACATTGTGGCTGCATCAGGTATTATAGTGGGAATTGCATTTGCTATGAAAGTTTGTTTCTTGTATTTGTTTCCCATTCACCTTAATAGCCTTTACTACATAACAAGTTATAGTGATTTGGTACCACTTTATCTGTCATGGTTCCATTTCATAGAATCCTGGGATTTCTAGTTATTTGGTTTTCTCTGCTAGAGAGCTCTAATTTTGGAAAGCACATTAGAGCTCTCTAAACAACACATACTAGGATCCTATAGCATGCAGCCATGACAGTTAAAGTAATATCAAACTACTATAACTGTTTAGTTCAGTAACAATCATAATAGGGAAAGTGCATTATACTTACTAGTATTAATAAACAACTTATGTCAAGGTCATATTTCCATTATGTTCACTCATGAACCAAGTTGTGCCACTGAGTTAGTTCCATAATGAGAGTTTCACACTTTGACAAAAGCAGCTCTTGCAATCATGTACATGAAATTTTAATTGCATACTTTCTAATTATTCTGATTTGGCAGACACAGTCCTGTGTAATCCTCTGTCATCCTACTTTTTTCAACTGACTTCAAAATGTCCCAGTTTTTCTCTCGCCCTCCCACTTTACCCTTTTTTCCTTACTTCAGTTTCTGTAAATTAAGTTCAAAGAGCAAAAATAGTTGCACTTAGTTAACTCAGCCAAAGAAAGAGGAATGTTTAAGACTTTGGGCCCTTCCAGACAGGCCCTATTTCCCACGATCTGATCCCAGGTTTTCTGCTTTAAACTGCACTGCCAGATAATCTGAGATAAACAGAAAACCTGGGATCAGATCCTAGGTTATAGGGCCTGTTTGGAAGGGCCCAAAGTCTTAAGCTTCCTAGTAGATTTAGGCAAAGGTAAATTGCTGCTGCCTCTTGTAAAGTGAGTATTTTTCCTCAATAATACCATTTGACACCTTGACTACACTCCGATGTTGTTTGGCCACATGTCCAGGTTTTCATCTGTGAAATTTTACAGAGCATATTCAGTATAGACTTGTAAGTTCTCTTAGCAAACAATAAGAATTATTTGAAGAGTTCTTGTCTGAATGCTCCCAATATTTTGTATATCACGAAAGTTCACAGAACTTGGTTTTGATTATTTCCTTTTCGAGTACAAATACCTATACTTCTTCATAGCTTGGCAGCCACCAGAGTATGGAAAAACCCACGTTTGCTTCTTTATGGAGGTCCCATTTAATTTTCATATTGAAAAAGTCTGGTAGTTATCAGAGTGTATAGTTAAAGGACACGATGGAGATAGGCCTGCTTCATGATTTATGCTTCATGATTTGCATTTCATATGAATAGCACCGACATTTAATAATTATATAATGATAACATTTAACTCATATTAATAAAATATGGACCTTACAATCATAAAAAAAATTAAAATAGAAACTTGGTTTACCTTTCCCTTTTAATGGATAAATATTGCTCAAAGCATTTCTGTAAAGATACACATACCCTCAAACCAAGCTTCGTTAGCAAGCCGTCATATTAAAATATGTTCCCAGAAATCTAATTTTACAGAATGGTTTATTAATATTCTGTTAATAGACAATCATTTTTTAAAAGTCTGATTTAAGAAGGAGGGCCAATTCACTGTTATGAGAAATATTGTATTGATTGAATTCCTTGTGGCTGTTTAAGTTTAAAATTATAGCTATGGGGTATATTACAGATACTACAGCTCATTTTAGTATTGAGATGAAAATGTTACTTAGATTTGTAATACTAATTAAACTAGCCACATGACCCTTAACTTCTAATGCAAAAGTTGCTTCTTTGGTTGAAAGGATCGTTTCCTTCAAAGAAACCTTTGAATCATTAGTAAAAATACACAGATATTTTAGAAAGCTTTCATATATGAAATGTGGGAACATGAAGACAGATCTAATAGGTTAGATTAAACAGGTAAACACAGCAAATACTGAAACAATATAAACCTTCCCTTTTGAATGAATGATGTCTCTTGTTAGGTGACTTTCTGCTGGCTTTTGTGTGTCAGTGGAGACAAAATTGTGAACTGTAGCTTTGAACAATAGCAATATACACCTACAAAAGTTGTATAGGTAATATTCACATAATCTGCACAAAGATTTGCTCATGTACATTCAGCTCTGAAGGTTTGACTTTTGTAGATTTGATTATTCATAGATTAAAATTGTATCTCTGGAAACTCTAAATCTTCCAGTACAACACTATGCTAACTTTTTATTGGAATTTGGATTTTGCCCATAGAATCACACTACAGGCCATTCCTAGAGAGATGTTCTATTCTCCAGCTGAAGTTGACCATAGAGTCATGCAGGAGAACCTAGAGATTCCTAGAGAGATGTTCCGTCAGGTTTTTAAAAAATCATTTTTTAAATTTTTGGTTTTCTGGCATTTTTGGGGTCCTGCACCCTCAACCCCAAAAAATGTAGAGGGCTAACAGTATTTATTTACTTACTCATTTAAGGCATTTATACATAGTCTCCCAACTCACTAGGCTCTCCAAGGCAATGCATAATGGATAAAAGCATTTAGAATAACACAGAAATGAAAACTTACTTGTTTGTTGTTCATTCATTCAGTTATTTCCGACTCTTCGTGACCTCATGAACCAGCCTACGGCAGAGTTCCCTATCGGCCATCACCTCTCCCAGCTCCTTCAAGGTCAAGCCAGTCGCTTCAAAGATGCCATCCATCCATCTTGCCCTTGATCGGCCCCTCTTCGTTTTTCCTTCTATTTTCCCTATTTTCTCCAAGCTTTCCTTTCTTCTCATGATGTGGCCAAAGTACTTTATCTTTGCCTCTAATATCCTTCCCTCCAATGAGTAGTCGGGCTCATTACTTACTTACTTAAAAGAACCTAAAAAGTTTCCTTAAAATAATTCAAAGTCCTCTTAAATGTAAATTTTAAAACGCATTGTCTTGATGTATTCATGAAGGCTCCATGAGGATAATTACAGCAGGGACAGGCAACATGTTGTGCTTCAGATTATCTGCTTTGAACTGGATTATATGACTCTATGCTGTCATATAATCAGATTCACAGCAGATAATCTGGATTTTATCTGATAGTGTAGAAGAGGCCTGGGTGACTTTGGACATCACTCTATTTCAAGTTCAGAGGAAGGCAAAGGCATGCTCCCTCTGAACCAACCAATCTTACCATGATGGCATAGGCCCCTTCTACGCTGCCTAACCCTAACCCTAAAATTCAGTTTATCTGCTTTGAACTGGATTATATGAAAGTGGAGACTCATATAACTCAGTTCAAAGTAAATAATGTGGACAATCTACATTGATAATCTGGATTATATGGCAGTGTGGAAGGAGCCTAAGTGATACGTGCATCTTAGGGTCTCTATAAACACTTGTGTGCATGCAGCTACAAGTTAATTCTCATGTACATTAGTAATGGATACTAACTCTGGAACATAGTTGTAGAACATGCCATTTAGCTCTATCGAACTGGCAAAATATTATCACTCTTATGTTGTCATCTCACCTTACAAATTTGCTACTATGTTCTGAGTGTTTGTCTTTGTGATCTCTATACTGCCATAGAAAGCTACATTTCTGTGGAATGTAAAAGTATGATCACCCCCCCCCCCCCACACACACACACACACAAATAATACAGTACATACCGTACCTTATAACTACTATCAACAGCAAAACTATTTCCCATATAAAGAAGTGGAGTTCAGATAACAAGAGATACTAAGTGCCAAATTAAATATTCTGCGTATTGGCTTAGTTGTTTTCTCTTCCCCTGCCCCTCATCCTTTCCAGTTTTTTTTTTACTAGAAAACTGATAAATATCACTTCAGAAAAAAGTAAGCGAATGTAGAGGTTGTGTATTCCTTTTGATGCCACTGTTTGTCCATCCTACTACTACTTTTTGCACAACTTAATCATTCCTCTAGTCTAAAAGGTGAATGATTACTTTGCCTTTTTTTAAAAAAAAGTATAAACATTGTAGAAGTACATGTGGTATTGGTTTATTTTGAAATATTTATTTATTTATTTAACTTTTTTGCCCATCAAGGCTCCCAAACCATTGCAAACTAAATACATTCATTTTTTTTAAAAAAAAATAACAATTGGGTTTTAAATATTTTAAAGCAGATTTACAAATTTGCATTTTTAAATGACAGATTTTAAACATTTAACAAGAGATTTAAAAAGTTGCAGAAAGTAAATGAATATATATATATACACACATACACAGTGTTCCCTCGCTACTTTGCGCTTTGCTTTTCGTGGACTCACTGTTTTGCGGGTTTTTGCCTCCTGGCAATGATGGAGTGTGGAAGGGGGTTTCACCCTCACCCACGGGAGAGAGGCAGCCAGTCATAACAGACAGAGAGAGCGGAAATATAAAGAGTATGTAAATCACAGCTTTCTTATAGCTAGCAAAAAAAAATGTGTGGTGCCTTTAAATCTCTCCTCGCTTCTGCCTCACCCTCAGAATGTTATATATATAACGTCCCTACTTTGCGGATTTCCACTTTTCGCAGGTAGTCCTGGAACGTAACACCTCTGATAAGTGAGGGAACACTGTATAGCCTTTCCTACAAATGGTTCAAAGTGGCAACCTTGATTTCATTCATCGCTGCTCTATCCTTACAATTACCCTATGTCGTAGGTCAGACTAAGAAAATGTAACTGGCCCAAAGTTCTAGGACTGTTCGTGGTTCAGTGAGTATTTGAGTGGTTCAGTTCCCAGTCCAAAACATTAATATGTACACCACATAGGCTCTTGATATAGCTTTGGTCACACACAGAAATTCAGCAAGCTAATCTGATTTCCCTTGTGAGGCAGTTTCACAACAAAGGTGCTATATGACACAATATGACACAAGGTCACAGTATGACCTTGTGTCATATTGTCACTAACATAGTCTTCTGGGATGATGGGATGCACGAGGGCTCTACTAAAAACCTGTCTATGGTATTTGTTTTGTGCTAAGTCTTGAATTTGGAGGAGAGCATTATCCAAAGTAAGACAAAGTCAATGGTACAAAAGAAGATTTATTGGTGTTCAAGGGATATAGTAGGAGTTTCGCAGCAGAGCAATCTTTAAGACATAGCCTGGAATTGTATGGGCATCTAGCTGTTGTTGCAACTTGCAGGATTCCTCACCATGGCTAGGACTGCTGGGAGTTACAGTCAAACAACAGGGTAAAGGCTGGATGATTCTCACAGTACTTTAAGGGATGTAGGGATTGTTTTTCCTGTGTTGCTGGAGTGGTGATGTTAAGCTTGAGAATAACTAACTGCTTTCCAAGGGTAACATGCTTATACCCCAGGTGAAATTTCAGCCAGAAAATTTCCTAGCTCACAACTCACTATCACAGTTAATCCTGTACAAATGCCTATAAATGGACTTTATGAAATATGTAGCAATAACCCCCCTATGTATAGATAGGGAAAGTCCAACTATTTCCTGTATTTCAATGTTTAGCATCAAGTATGACTTCAGATTTTATGTACATTTCTGAGATAAGGAACAGGTCAGTGCTGGAGTGTTAAGACAAAGCACGCATACTTTATTTAACCATTTTATTGAGTTGTCACACCTGCACGTCTACACAGTAAATTCCACATTTTGACCTCAAAAAATAGCTAATCTGGAATTTGCTTTCTAGTAGAAGAGAACACAGTTGAAGAGATGCTTGAGTACAGTTAATTGGGTTCAGTTTTTTGAGAATCGGTTTTATGGACTTGAAGTTTGGTCTTATTGCTGTCCCTTTTTGCTACTTCAGAATGATTTGCTGGAACAGATCACTTCTCATGCCCGATTTCTAAGCTCAAATGCTCCTGAAGACATTGTTCTCCTTGTCAGAGATTCTAAATGCCACTTGATTGATATTTATCTCCCTTTATTTAGGATTCTGTGTTATTTTTGATGCAATACTTTATAGCAACACTGCTTAGTGAGAAAAGCTATTGAAATAACTTACACTCCCCAAGCAGAAGCCCAATGAGACAAACACTCTGTAGTATTTCAAAAGTAGGTTTTTCATTTGAATTAAAGAAAATATGATCCTTGTGATGGTACGACAGTACCTATAGTAGTGGAAGCCACTATAGCAATACCTATAAAAAGATGCTCACAAGACAAAAAATAATCTTGCACAAGAGTTGAGTTGCAGGAATTTACAGAGGATATATTATGTTTTGGAATAAGACAAAAATTATAGAAACATAAAGTTAGAAGAGACCCTCGGGATCATCCAGTCTAACCCCCTGCCATGCAGGAATACAGAATCCCAACTGATAGCCATCCAGCCTTTGTTTAAAAACCTCCACCTGAATATTAGCAATTCAATTTGATAACAGCAATGTCTATATTACAAGTTGCATTGGGATGAACTAGAAATATTTTGATGTCATATTTTAATTAAGCAAGGTAGGTAAATCTAGGAGGTAAAAGTACAGAAGCAGAGCCACAGAGCCTTAAGACACTTGCACTCTTCATTTAGGCAAGCAAGATCATGCCCGGGAAAAATACATGTCTTTTCCACACTTGCATGACCTATAAGACTAAAGGGTCTTGTATTATTATTTATGTATATAATTGCATGTGTATCTTGTCCTAAAAGATAGAATGAAGAAACCTAGCAGGTCTCTACAAGGATTGCATAATTCTTAAGATCATTCTCTCTTTCACACACCCAATTCCATGTGATTTTAGCTTAGCAGTGTCAGACCTGGTGGTTAATACTTGAATTGGAGACAACTGGGAAATATCAGGGATCTCCAAGTAAAGCTAAGAACTAAAATTCTAGAAACCTGCTTGAGTATAATGTAGGTACTTGGATAGCAACAATGTAGTGGTCATAAAAAGTAACTGTAATAGGAAAGTATGACACCCAGAAAATGTATAAGTTACTCCTGCTATAGACTACAGAAGATACTGATGCTGTGCTTGAGACCAAAATGGGCACAACTCTGTTGAAATAGATGGTTGAACAGAAGCTCTCCGAAGCTCTAGGTGCTCTTACTGCCTATTACAGGGAAAACCAGCTGATCCCTAACCCATCTAAAACACAGACATGCGCCTTTCACCTTAAGAACAGACAAGCATCCCGAGCTCTGAGGATTACCTGGGAAGGAATCCCACTGGAGCATTGCAGCGCACCCAAATACCTGGGAGTCACTTTAGACCATACTCTGACCTACAAGAAGCACTGCCTGAACATCAAACAAAAAGTGGGCGCTAGAAACAACATCATACGAAAGCTGACTGGCACAACCTGGGGATCACAACCAGACACAGTGAAGACATCTGCCCTTGCGCTATGCTACTCTGCTGCTGAGTATGCATGCCCAGTGTGGAACACATCTCATCACACTAAAACAGTGGATGTGGCTCTTAATGAGACATGCCGCATTATCACGGGGTGTCTGCGCCCCACACCACTGGAGAAATTACACTGCTTAGCCGGTATTGCACCACCTGACATCCGCCGGGAAGTAGCAGCCAATAGTGAAAGGACCAAGGCAGAGACATCTCCAGCTCATCCCCTGTTTGGGTATCAGCCAGCACGTCAACGACTTAAATCAAGACATAGTTTTCTTACATCTACAGAGACACTCGCTGGAACACCCCAGCAAGCGAGAGTCCAAAAGTGGCAGGCCCAAACCCAGCATCTCAATTCATGGGTGATACCAGATGAGAGACTCCCCCCTGGGCACTCAGAAGACTGGGTGACTTGGAAGGCGCTGAACAGATTGCGCTCTGGCACCACGAGATGCAGAGCCAATCTTAAGAAATGGGGCTACAGGGTGGAATCCTCGGCATGCGAGTGCGGAGAAGAACAAACCACAGACCACCTGCTGCAATGCACCCTGAGCCCTGCCACATGCACAATGGGGGACCTTCTTGCGGCAACCCCAGAGGCACTCCAAGTGGCCAGATACTGGTCAAAGGACATTTAACCAAATACCAAATTTACAAAATCTGTGTGGGTTTTTCTTTCTTTCTTTTTTTTTTCTTTTTAATCTCTGTATTTGTTTTGCTCTGTTAGAATTGTAATACAATGGTTGCTGATGACACGATAAATAAATAAATGTTGAAATAGATGATAGATAGATAGATAGATAGATAGATAGATAGATAGATAGATAGATAGATAGATAGATAGATAGATAGATAGGCAGACAGACAGACAGATAGACTGGCACCCCAGTTGAGTGCTCCTAATTTGAAATATCTGGGATTAGAAATGTTTTCAATTTTGGAATGCCTGTATTTGCATATACATACATATTGAGATGTCTTGGAGAAGGGAAGCCAAGTCTAAATACAACATTTATTTATGTTTCATATGCACCTTATACACATAACTTGAAGTTCACACAACATTTTACAATGTTTTTGTGAAACAACGTTTGTGTACATTGAACAAATCTCTACTATCTCTGCCATTTTGGGGTATTTCGGATTTCAGAATAAGGGCTGCACAACTTGAATATAGTAATCCAAGAAAAGCAGAGATGAACAGTCACTTCTAGTTTTGCTTTATGCTTTCTCTTAGGAACTGAGGGCAGGGGTTGGAGGAGGTCCTGGCAACTGCAAAGCTACTACTACCAAAACCTCTAGGAGCAGTAAAACTTTATTATTGTTTTTTACTAGAACTGATCTTTGGCGGGTTGGGTGGAAGGAGCATAAATGAGGTTGTAGGCTAGAAGAAAGGACTACTTTTACTAACTATGGAAAGTTCACAGGAAATAATTATACATTTGTTTGGAATATTACTTAATAACAACAATAATAGAACTTTATTAATATCCTGCCTTATCTCCCCATGGGGACTCTTAAAGGTCTAAGAACTCTGAAAATATTGGGGGATAGGGAGGACAATATAAAGAAAGGAGAATATAACGTTTTAATTCCTTTCAAACCTATCAACATAATTCCACATATCATATCTTCAAATAGAAAAGTTGCTGAAATCTCTTCTTGTTTCATCTTCTGTAAGTATTAATGGAATTATAATGACCTGTCTATAGATACTTTTCCCTTACAGCTTTTTTATTTAATGTTGAGGTCCATCATCAAGACAAAAAAAGGTGAATCCTTCTTTTCCAAACTTGATCCTATATCTTACCACTCTTAATTTTTTGGGCTTACTGACCATAGTTTAATTCAGATTTGTTGGGTTGTACTTATTCTTTATTTCAGTTTATTCTGTTTCATTGTTTTCATTGTGTTTACAATCTGAAATTTAGCTTAATTTCTTGTAGGGGGGGAGAAGTTCTTTTTCTTTTGACAGTAATTAATTAATAAGCCCTCACAAACTTCTTGAACTTTTCCTTACACACGCACAATCTGCTCTCAAAATGTCTTAAAACTTCCTGCTATCAAATCAGTATATTGGTTTATCTGTCTCAGCAGCAGCTGAGCTTTCAGACAGGAGCTGGCCAATCTTACATTTCATTTTCAGTTCCTTCTTTCCATTCCTTTCCTCCCTTGCCTTTCCTCTTTTTCTTTGCTACATTAATTATAAGCATGAGGTAGAAAGAGGTAACCTGATACAGTCCAACAAAGACAGACATTTTTCATCCCAATTAACACTGTCTTGCTGAACTTTTCTATTTCTTACTTTAAAGAACACTCCATCCCATTACTCTAACATTAGCCTGTGGATGTAATATCATCTCTTCAAAACAAATTTATTATTGTTTGAATACTCGGATACTAAAAGGAGACCAGAATAACATGCAACTTTCCTCCCACCATTTCAAATATCTATAAAACATGTGATTTCTAGAAAAGATGCCTTATTGTCTCACTTGTTCTGCTTTTTGCATAGTCTTGATAAATTACCATATTACTAATTAATTTATCTTCCTAATTATTGTCCTACAATAATATGACTAAATGTGAGCAAAGGGTTTTCTTAAAGAAGACAGAAATTAGATTTTACAGTACAGCCATCAGAAAAAAATGGCAGAGACATTCTTTCATGTTCTCCTAAAATGAGATGAATGTCATTGTCAACTAGAACTCACATAATCCCTAACCCCAACTAACAACTTGTCCAGGATCTGCCCATTATACAAGCAAAGAAGATGTAGTCTATCGTCTAGTGACAGAGCTATTATTTGTTTACAAAATAAATCTCTCATACTCCTGCATTTTGGGTAGGATTCAGACTTAATAAAACATAGAGCAAACCTACAGATAGCAGTGTGAGATCTTGATCCCAATTAAACTTAAGGATGTATCTACACTGTAGAATTAATGCTGTTTGACACCACTTTAACTGTCATGGCTTCATGCTATGAAATGAAAATCAAATGGCTTCATACTATGAAATCATGGGAGTTGGAGTGGTATAAGGTCTTCTCTGCCAAATTGTGCTGGTGCCTCACATATTTTGTTTAAAGGCATTTTAATTAGTATTTCATCTTATGACTGTAATATATATAAAACAAACATTAAGTTGCTGTAGTTGTTCCTGAGATGCCTTTGTTTCCCAAGCCACTTCCAAGAAGAGTTCCCCATAGTTGATCTGTGTACATTTTTCTTCCAGCCACTCTCCATGCGTTACTCATACCTGTCAAGAAATAAAAATAAAAATGCACAGTGCAGTCACACACCAAGGCACAAGTCACAGGACAAGTAGCAGAAGCAATCTTCATATGTCATTTTGGTAGGGAAAGAAGAGAGGGTGTCCCGTTTCCCCTTTCTCTAAACATACTGCACAATAACAATGTCACAGATCTCTGCATTTCAGTGGTGTGACAAGAAGAAACAAAATATTACCATTCTTATTACTTGTTCCTTTTGGTTTCATTAATCAAATAATTGTCTTTAAACCACACTGTAGGTGACCCATATGATTACCCCTACCCCACCCTGATTAGACTAAAATCTCACACATATTTTGTTGCTGTATGCTGTGAAGTCATTTCTGACGTATGGTGATCCTAAGATGAACGATCAGGCTGAGAATGTGACTAGCCCAAGGTGGGTTTCCATGACTGAGTGGAGATTCAAATCCTGTTCTACAAAGTCCTCATCCAATACTTAATCACTGCACCATATTGACTTGCAATCATATTAAGGGGTTGTTAAGAAAAAGAAGGAAAATCCTATTCACTAGAATAAGATGTGTATTTAATTTTCTTGTACTTAAATAATGCTGTTAAGTATTCCAAAAAGAACAATCAGCCTCATTTTAATTTAGGATGGCAGAAAATATAATTTCATTACATTGGCTGAAATATATTGAAGGCAGACAGATGTACAGAAGAGAACAATACCTATGTGGTAGTTGTAGTTCTGTTTATTGTTTATGCCATAGTTGAATGATGAGTCTGCTTCCTCCTCTGTCAAAATTGTGTGTTTGATCTCTGTTTTATTTTTGGTGGGGTGTTGTTGAGGGGTATTGGAGTCTCAAGCCCAACAATAATTCGCACCTCCCCAGGCTGCATGTGGCTTGCATGCCAAATGATTACCATACCTCAACCCAGGATCTATCTTCCTTATTTATATTCAGGAATAACTTGAGCTGCCATCTAGAAAACCCGGCACCTGATCTCGATCTTTGTTGATCACACCAAAAGTATATTTTCTACTTCATAACTAGTAGGAACCAAAAGATGATAATATACAGTTGAAACACACAATGATACTCTCAATTTCACAAACTTTCCATCTCCTCCCAGCATACATATCAGAGACGAGAAACTTTGTGGGTACCATTGTTGACACAATTTCAGAATTGGAAGGGGGTTAGAGGTGACAAAAGTGACACCCAAAAGCCAAATGCAGCCTTAAGCTCACCCTAATATTAAGACTCCAATAAAAGTATGTGTGCCTTGGTTTTTTTTCACAGCCCAAACACTCTCCACTCCTGACCATTCCTTGCCCTCTTCTGCTACCCCCTAATTGTTCTGCAAAAAATGGGGTGCCGAAAATATTCCACTAGATTGCACAGTTCGGTAATTCTTAATCTCTGCAATTTCACTATAGGGAAAAATACATCAGAAATCGATTGTAGTGCAGGTCAAGATGACAAGGTGTCCTCCAGTACCTTGTCACCTCCCATCATCCGCCATCAAAGGTGGCTATCTTACTTTGCCTGATTTTATTTATTTATTTACTTGATTTATACCCCATTTTTCCCCCATGGGGACTCAAGGCAGCTAACAACCACACACTTTGGTCCACATTTAAAACAAAGCAAATACCAAAAAAAGTAACCCTCACAATTAAATAGTACTGTGTGGGTTAGGTTAAAATACAATTAAAATATAAGAAATGCAATTAAGAATTAATTTTTAAACACACAATCACCCCTCTTCCCCCCCCCCCCGATCCCACCCACAACCTCTGTATCTGAGAGCCCTTTATCCTTCTCCAAATGCTTGCTGATGGCTGGCTGGCTATCTCAGAGCTCGGTATTCTGATTATTACAATCTAATGCAGTAGTGGAGAAACCACTTCTCTTGGACTCCTCACAACCATTTGGTCAGCTCCCAAATTATCCAGAAAACGTATCCCCCTTGAAAAATGGCAGTGAATTGTATGTTTGTACATAATGGCTTACAAACTGAGCACATTTACTTGTTTGCAGGTCTGTGGCTCTTAGAGATAAGTAGCAACCATTAGCATGACGTTTCCAGGATATCAACAAACAATTCAGGTCAATAAACAGCAAATATTGTCCAACCTCTCAAAACAGCTAGACTCAACAGATGCCATCCAACAGATGAAAACATGTGGCAAAAAACAAACTATTAATGAGGAAGAAAACATGCAAGCTAGGAGAGACTACAGTATTTTGCTTTTGCTTGTGCCTGATGGGAAGAGCAAAGTTCTGCTTCCTCCTGTCATGTCTTCCTTGCTGAATAAACTGAATTAAAACTACACTTGCACTTTGAACAATTTACAGCAACTGAAGTGACCTGAGGATCACAATGGAAAGGTGGATGAAAAAGACAGTTACTGGGATATTTTAAAATCATCTGGAAAAGTGAGAGGACAGATTATCAATCTGAACTGTTGCTGCTAAAATGGGACAATTAAAGAGGATGGTATGGTTGATTTTGTTTTTACTCCCATTTAAGCATTACTATTGCTTAATGCCCCCCCACCCCCACCCCCCACCCAAATCCTTGCAAAGATCCAAATGTTGTTTTTAAATAGAAGTGGACCAGAAATTGTTTCTGGGATTGATTTTTTCTCAATATTGTTTTGGAAGGGGGGGTATTTTGGGGTCCACTAAGACCCATTGAGGATTCTGGATGTCTGAAGCCACACACTCATAAGATATCTGCTGAACTTGCACACTGATAGTACTTGATGACTTTCATTTGGGTTTGGGAATTAATTATTAGTTGGTTTGACTGTGATTGCTTTTTCCTTTTCTGCATGCCTGCACTTCTGTGTGCTTGTATCAGGTGTCTCTTGAATTGCATCCAAGCAAGAATCCTTTCTCTCTCCCCCCCCCCCCCCCCCAGCCGCCTTCCCCATTTAAGCAGTAGTAACATTTGAACTGGAGCAAAAACAAAATCACCCACACATATTCCTGCTGGGGAAGACAGTTTGAACTGTTTTCAGAGAGGAGGATTCAATGTGGAGAATGTGCATTATTGAGTTTAGATGAATTGCTTGTTGGCTTGCTGTAAAACTTATGCTACTGGTTGTTGCTATCTCTAAACCTTATCCATTCTTCATCATGGTAGTGGGGTTTTTGTTTTGTTCTTGTTCTTTTATATCAATGACATCTATAGCATGATGCACTAGAGTTAGTATCCATATCCAAATACAAAATCCAGTATCTATATATGGATTTTAGTAGAATAATGGTTTTGAGTCAATTCTGACATTTTATTAGGAAAATTTGTTTGGGGGGGGGGGGGGTTCGTGAGTCTGAAAGAGTGTGACTGCCCAAAATCACCCCATAAGTTTCCATGGCTGAGCAGAGAACCTTGCTCTTCAGAGTTGCAGTGAAACATTCAAGTTGCTACATCATGCTGGCTTTCTGAATGTATTTTTTTATTTATTTAAAAGTTTTCTATACTGATCTTCTCACCTCCAAGAGGGACTCAGATCCGGTTCACAACATGTGTTCATATACAAAAATACAAACCACACAATGTATTATCATTACACAATTAAAAATATTGTAAACACTTTAAAATCACAAATCCATCATAAATCATATACAAGGAAAAGCCACATATCAAAATTAAGGCACCCTGTAAAATTAAGGCAACTGACGGGGACGAGATACAGGGCCTTCTCAGTGGTGGCCCCTCAGCTGTGGAACTCCCTCCCTAGGGCTATTAGATTGGCCCCCACCCTCCTGACCTTCAGAAAGAGAGTAAATACTTGGCTCTTTGAACAAGCATTTGGAAATGCAGCAGAATAATTATGAAATATGAAGAACGAATACGGGATGACTAGACGATGCTGTTGGACAATGTTTTTGACAGGACTACACTGGCGATGATATGTTTTAATTGTTTTTATGGTTTATATGGTTTATATAATATTAGGTTGATTGTTTTAACTGTACTTTTTGAATGTATGGCATTGAATTATGCTAATTTCTGTAAGTCGCCTTGAGGAACTGTAAGGCTGAGAAAGGTAAACTACAAATGGCATAAATAAATAGATAAATAAATAATAGTATTATCTGGTGGCCCAGTGGGTTAAAAAGCTGAGCTGCTGAACTTGCTGATTGGTTGGTTCGAATCTGGAGAGCAGGGTGAGCTTCCACTGTTTGTCCCAGCTTCTGCCAACCTAGCAGTTCGAAAACATGCAAATGTGAGTAGATCAATAGGTACCACTTCTATAAAAGGCCTATTAAAATGTTAGGCCATTTTATAGAGTATCCACTCCCCAGAGGAACCCTAAAATGAGTGGCATAGCAAATAGTGAGAAGAAGTGGGTTGAGTAATAAGTGGTTGGTAATGTTTACTTTCAAAAAAGAAAAGAAAGAACAACTTTTAATGCTAGACATGCTCAGTCCATCAGTTAAGTGTATATGAAGAACCATGTTGTTTCGGAACCATGGTGAGAATATATATGGAATAGCATCTTTCCATTTAAAGAACCAGCTTTCAATCACATATCTTGTAACATATCTAGGTTAGTTTGATATAAGGATCTTCTTTAATGTGATGTAATGTGTCTAAGTTTTAGGGACATCTCCAGGGAGCATGCAAACTAAAGGTCTTTCAAGTGGAATGGAAAAGCAGATTCCACAAAGAAAATATCATGCAAATGCCCCATACTAGGGAAAAGCATTACTATGTTCGTGCACATCGTAGTTGCACATATTCATTTCAATGGATCCTGTAGGAGAGATTTGCCCAGGGGATTATGCCCAGGGTTATTAAATCTGTCCTTTGTTAGCCTCTGCTGCAAGAATGCAAAATAAACTCTCTGTCTGATCAAGAAAGAAAGTATCCAAATGGAAGTTTTACTGTTCATCATGCAGTACACATTGCTCTCCAATATTGTTCAAACCACAGGATTTCTTCTCTAGGAACAGACATCAGAAAAAAGACAATGGAGATGTAATAATGAAAAGAAAAATAGCGAAGTCTTTAATCACAGCTGCACATGCAGCATTGGTATTCCTAGAATGTTTTAGAATAGATATGTACATTTTTTTCCTGTCCATCAAACACTTAATAAAAGATGGCTCCTCTAGGCAATTTGCAAACTATAGTATCATCTAGATATATGTCAGTGTAAATCAAGAACCTTCCATTCACAGTTTTTTCTAAACAAGTACAGCATAATCTTTCCTACCCTTGTTTTTGTCAAAGCCTCATAAATCTATCACAGTGGGCTGTCTTCTTAGAATGCAGCCAAAATCACAAATATTTTAAAGGTATGGAAAAAAATACACATTCAGGAAGACAATCATCGTAGGAGCAGGTAATTTTCTCCACCTGAGTTATATATTTCACTGTAACATGACTTTAATAGACATCAACTAATCATGTTTAAAGTCTAACTCTTTATTTTTTTTCCATTTGCCCTTAAACTATTCTTTTAGCTGACCCTAATATATATGGTAAAATACACAATGCTTTCCTGTAAATGGTTACCTATATGAGTTCCCTCTACCATGGATATTTAGGATAGGATTAGTTGGACAAGACATTACTATGCCTTTTGCCAGTTTTAAGATGCCACTCATTAATTTCTTTAGATTTAAGCCATCTAGTCTATCTGCTAAATAAGGAACCAGCAAAGCATGCTTTAGGTCTTTTGAAACGTTTCTGTAGTCTCTCTCTGAGTTTTAATCTCTTTAATTCTAAGGTTATATAAAGAATTTAGAATATGAGGTATCACCTCTCTTGGATGTATAGTTTATAGTTCTGTATTTATTGAATTCATCCGTGGGCTCCCTTAGGATGTGAAATGTATGGAAATATATGTGCATTACTAAAGAAAGGCCTAAATTTATTCTTTCCCCACATCATGCTCTTCTTTGCAGTCGAGGTTTTTAATTCAACACAGAGCTAGAATGAGATGGAGCCAATTTCTTGGTCTATATGTGTGACAAATGCTTAAAAGTGGCACTAGATTAACAAATTAGTTGAAGTGAGGGTCTTAAAAGATTTTTTAGAAAAAACTTTGAATCTTCAATAAGGACACATGCTTTACTTGAAATTATGCCTTCTTTACATATATGTAGAATGCGAGGATCTTATATTTTCCACTAACATGAAAAGGTGATGTGTGGAACAGAATAATATGGGTTGGTGAATTATAGAAATAATATTCTAGTTGGGTACCACTTCTCTTGATTGCTTTGAGTTTTAATGCTCACTGCTTTGTTTTGTTTTGTTGGTATTCACAATTATTTTTTTCATGTCAGGAGTGACTTGAGAAACTGCAAGTCGCTTCTGGTGTGAGAGAATTGGCTGTCTGCAAAGACATTGCCCAGGGAACGCCCAGATGTTTTTATATTTTTACCATCCTTGTGGGAGGCTTCTTTCATGTCCCCGCATGGGGAGCTGAAGCTGATAAAGGGAGCTCATCCTGCTCTTCCTGGATTTGAACCTGCCGGTCTTCAGTCTTGCCGGCACAAGGGTTTAACCCATTGCACCACCAGGGGCTCCAATTCATGATGATGAAGATGATGGATGGGTGAGCTATCTAAAACAAAAGCACGTGTCTGTGCTGGTAGAGAAGAAACCATGACCATATATAAACACATAGAAACAGAGTAGAGAAGCATGTGCCCTTATAAAAAGTTATTGTAATGGTGGCTCAGAACAAAAGGGATTGAACTTGACCTTTTGAACTGACATAGTAATCACCTACTTGATATAATCCAGATCTAACATTAAAAAAAATAGAAATATCTGTGACAACGGAATCATTCACACTACAAATTATTTTGTTTGTAAATGGACATACTTAACAATTATTGCATATATACATATTAATTTTCTGTTTGTATTGATGCATTTTACACGTCCTTGTTTTTAAGATCTTCATCATTTGGATCAGAAAGTTATTTCAGCATATGCTTTGGGATTACTTCATCCATGCTGCTTTTAGAAGCGTGCCATAGCTCACCTGTTTTACTTTTGCCTAAATTACATGAAATTAATAGCATTCATTTCTGTGTATATTCTTACTTTCTGGATACTAATATGATACCCATGTTTAAAATTCAACTGGAGCCATATTCAGGTTGTGTGTCTCAGTCACCCAATCTCCCCTTCACATATCTGTTCATGTTGACAGACTATGTCATAATACATCAACACAAAAATCAGCACAGAAGAACAAAAAATTCATCACCTGACAGCAAGGGGAAAACTGATTTCTACTATTAAATTAGTAGAAATGTACCATTATTCCAGTATCAATGAGGACACAAGGGTTAAAATAGTCCACAGTGTTACAATTCTGCAGGAGAATCCATTTTGTCTGTCTAAGATAATATTTACATGTAAAAATGGAAGGGCCGGGAGCCAAGGATCAACACTGAAAGATACAGAAACAATTTCCACCCTGTGTCTACTATGCTTGCAAAACATTCATTTCCCTAAAAGAAACTTAGGCCAGGACTTCAATCTCACAAATTTCTTTTTGTTTTGCTAGTTCAGAAAGATTCTGATCTTGAAAGGCTTTGACGTTGGCAACTCATTCAGAACTTAAGCAGAGTCTAAACAGATACCCTCATTCCACCCAAAATCCCCTCTTTCTTATTGGCAGAGATAAGAGTTTTTAATATACTATCCTGAGCCTTGGTGTTTCAGCAGGAATTTAACAATACCTGGAATAAATAATGTCTTTTGCAGCCTGGGGCAACAGCTGCCACTTACGCATTAATTCTGCCCCTGTTTGAACACTCTCCAGCATATGCACTTCTCTTTTGTCTGTTATCCTAGAGTTGTGTTATTCCCAAATATTGACATCATCTACTTTTATCAGTACTAACTGCTCCGAAGCTTCCTGGTCTCATGCTCAGCTCTATTTCTTTCTATTGATTATCCTCCTCACTCCAGCAGGTACCTAGCCGAAGATGCTGTCTTGAGAAACAGCTTCCAATGACTTTATACGCACAATTTACACGGAATTGTTTAAAGAAGATATTAGCCTCAATCCAAATCGGTGAACCTCGTTTAGTCAATACAGCACAATTCAGCTGTTGGCACCCTGTCACATGTTAGTCTTTAAAGTCAACTACCATACCCAATCTGCGCATTAGCCATAGTATTTAGTTTCATATTAAAATGAGGCGAGCTTTCATTTTGTTTTTTACTTGACTTTTGGTTTAAATCTCCTCCGTGCCCTTTTTACATCACCTCACTGAGCCATATGATAGTAATATAATTTTAAGTATAAAAACCTGAGATTAAATGCTTGATTTTTGACAGTGTCCTTAAATATAATAAATTCAAAGGGAAATACTGTTAGGTTAAAATGGAGTGTTTTTCATTAAGTCCAATCAAATGGTAGACAACAAAGGATCTTTTATTTGAGAATATGAAGTGAAAATGAAAACCAGAAAACCTTTAGTAAGAAAAGGTCCAGCTAAATTATGTTGTAAGGAGCTCTCCAGAGTGAACCTTGTTGTTTCGCTAAAAGTGAATTAAACTAAGATGCATTATAGAGGGAATACTATACCAGCAGGCAAGCCTTAGTGTTTCGTGGAAAGGAATATAAGGCCCCAAATTCATTCCGCTCAGAGGGGGGAAATGTAAAGGTTATATATGAAAATAAATACTGCAGCATCATGTCTGCTCCATTTTAATAAGGACAAGGTTTGGAGATGAACATATCCACTCTTCTGTCTCAAAGCTATTGTGAGTCCAGCCCACAACTTACTCTTTTATTTGCCAAAGTACTCCTGCATGAACGTAGCATTACACAAAATATTGTTGCAATTATCTAAAAATAATTGTCCCATGTGTGCTCAGATTATATTGTTGTAGCACATGTGGAATTTTTAAGCATTTGCACTGGAATCAAAGCCTTGGAAAGAAACTGCACTACATTTAATGGCTTATTTTTACCGACTTGGAGACTCATCTGAACAGGAATGAAAAAGTGTTACTATTATAGTTTTGAAATACAAATGCATCTTATGTCCTTTATTTATAGGGGGATCCTGCACATCTTCTGCTCGGTGCGATATTTTTAAAAGGAGAGACCTATGTGCGTAAGGTGTCAAAATTACAAGTCTGATCTATTTTCAAGGAAGGATGAAGAATTTCAGAATGTGGAGAACAAAGAAAATGAACTCTTTGAGCAGAATGGAAACTGGTTTAGATATTGATTTTGAAATATGTTACAGTTAGTCTTTTTTGATACTATATTTGGCATGCTAAGTTATGAACACAGCAATTCCTAGGAATATTTCTTTAAATTGTCTATATGTGTGTGCACACTCGCACACGCATGGAACACACACCTGGCAAAAGGTGTTTTTAAAGAAATATATAAAAGATGCATTTTAAAGGGGCTGTTTCTTCTCGCTCTTCTTCTAAAGATCTCAAAAAGAAGATACAATTCTGGACCCCAGGTAGTAGAGACATGCTGAAAGATGACCAGCCTAGCCTTTACACACACACATTTCTCGCTTCCTGACACCCGGAGAATAGCCTTATCCCTTCTCCACTGAGAACAATTCACATAGGAAAGGGGAAAGTATGCACACAGGACTGAAATAACTGGATATTCAAGCAGCAAAACAGACAGGTGTGGTATGGGAATTTCTTGTCCTAGTGGCTGCTGGCATTCGTGTCTATGTTACCTTAATAGGCTGAATTTTACTTTCAATTAATTAATTAATTAAAATATGTTATTATACATATACAACTGGAAGCAGAAATTTTACATCAATTATTCTGTGCAATCCTGGAGGTAGCTCCATTTCCTCATATATTTGTACATTTCCTTATTTGCAGGGCATACTATTATATGCTTCAATATATTATATTAATTTGCATCCTCTATATCGAGCAAATTCCAAGTTTATATATTGTTTTAAACACTATGTTGTGTTTGTTCTGTTGAGTCCGTAGTATTGCAAATCCAGATAAAGTTCTGTAATTTCGACTGTGCTGCTCTCATAGCAGCAAAAGCAACCTAAAGTCCACAGACCAATTAGAAACATAATTATGATTTGTTTGTTTTCTTGCTAAATTCCTACTATTTTCAACTCAAGAGTTAAGACGCAAGCTGCGAGTAGCTTCCATTCAATTACACTTAAATTTGATTAGCTGTGGCTGGATCATTGTCATAATAATGCCAATGATGCTGTATGTTTGATGTGCTATATGAAACTGCATTTTGGAAAACCATAAATGTATATAAACAATTACATACAATTATGCATGGTATCAGCAGATACTGGCCTTGTAAAAGTAGAATACAATATGCATTAGCCTACAACTTGATGTATGTGAGATTAATATTTTCTGAAATGATTAAAATTGTCTATCAATTTTATCGTGCCTGTTTTTATTATGAAATGGCGGACCATACAAAAATGTTATTCTGCATTTGATGTATTTTAAAACAATATCAGGTTATGTTTGACATGCTGCAATTAATCTTTATGGGTGTGATAATGCTTTAAAAGTAGAAAACTCAAGTTTGAAGCTTTTTAAATACTATTGGTGGTACTATGAGCAGCTTCTTATCAAGCAATCAAAACATAATTTAATTTTCTTTAAAAATATATATGATCTCCATAAAATTGAATGTTCCTAAGGACAATTGTCTCAAAATAATGTGTTTTTCAAGAAAAAAAAATCTATGAATAAACTAAGAACTAATTTACCTTGCTTTCCTGTTTAATACAAGGTGTCATACATATCTGAAGGAAGAAAATTGCTTAAATTTAGGGGAGATTTGCCCCAGCAACTTCTGCATTATCAAAATACTATTATCTGGGTCATTTATTAGCATGGTGCTGTTAGTTCTCTTAGCTTCCTGAATTTTGAGAAAGGAGACTTGATTTTATTAAAACTTGCAAATTTTATATCAGGTAAGGGGTATTTATGAAGTCAACATGTGCCAGTCAGTATTAGTGTTTCAAATCCCCTAAGAAAATACAAAGAGGGTGTCTAAACTTGCTTTTTAATATGGCCAACTTCTAGAAAGCCATATTATTAAATATCATTTATGTCCTCAAGGTAAGCATCAGCTGAGAAAAATATCACATTGTTTATGATCTATCTAAAGCCAAATTAGGTATAAAACAGTTTAAATGGTTTCCTGCTCTCTTTAATCAGTCTCCATAGATGTTCATACAGTGCACTGAATAGGGCGAAGCTATTAAAGGAACTGTAATTGCCTTCCTGAAGTAATAATACATCTGATACAAATGTCAATATAACCCTCAAGAATTCACAGGTTCTGTTCCAAGTGCAGTGATTTGGTTTTACAGCATGGCCATACACATGTTTACTTAGGAGAAAGTTTCCTTCATATCAATTGTACTTACTGATGGGTAGGATATACATTTAGGATTGCATCTGTAGGATATTTTATATGCGCGTAAATATTTGCCTATCGCTATTATATTATGAGATATAATATTGTGTTTTTACTAATCTGTGTGTGTGCATAGAAATAGAAGAAATGGAAAGGCACATGATGATTAAAGAATTTCACAGAGTTTTGCTCATTTTTGACCCAGAGAAAGAATTATATGAATAGGCAAATTCTATCCGTGTTTACATGGACATGCAATTTAGTGTGGTCAAAGGGGCTTTCACCCAGGTTAATGTGCATATTGCAGTCAAAAGGAGAATTTGATGATACAATCTTAATGATTTAAGGTCTGCATGTTGGAGGAGAATGCATTATTTTACTATACAGGAGAGATCCCAATCATGGTCATTGGCATGAGTAAAAAGAGGCCCTAAGTTCTACAACTAAGGAAAGCAAACACTTTTTGAAACTCATCATGGACTCATCTTGGACTGAGATGTGTTGTGTTGTGCATGTGTTTTAAATGGACAGGTTGTTTTGTTATATCTCCAAATCATGGCTTGTCAATATTAGGCCATTATAAACAATCCCACATGGGACCAAACAGCGGTATGAGGAGCAAAAAATGTTGTCCATGGTGAAAATAAAAGCTACTTCTCTATGGATGTACAACTCATAACCCCTCTGTAATCAAGAACAATTAGCTAAGTAGTTAAAATGTAAAAAGGAACTTTGGTAAAACATTAAAGCCAACATTTAATATTAGTGTTCACACACCAATAACCATACGCAAGTTTACCCTTTTCACTAACAGAAGTGCTCCTTTTCTGTCCATAGCTCTAATGTTATGATACTTGTGCTTATACCGAAGTGACTCTGATTAAAAAAAAAAAAGGGGGGGGATTAATATTTGAAGAATTCAGCTCTTTGAATTACATCAGAAAAAATATAGATACACGCTGCCAGTTTTTCACCTGTTGACAACTATCACATGATACTTTGGTCATTTGAAACGTACATCATGTGTTGACTCTACATGACAGCTATTTCAACATGCACAAGTAGTACCTATCAACAGGATGAAAGCCTGCATTGAATGGGCTCAGCATTTCAGTCCAACCCAAACAAATAGCAGTCAGGCAAATGTTTAAGCACATAAATATTGATGTTACTGGTTTCTGTAGTAGAAGTTTTAAAATATCTGAATAAATTTTCGTGCTGCTTGGACTGCATTTTTTAAGAAAATGTTTTAGAAAGAAGGCAAAAACAAGAAAATATCTTGCTAAGGTCCAAGATCAAAACTTACTGAAACAATAACATTCTCTTCAGATGTAATTTTCTATATATTAGTTGTTTTAATATTTAAAAGTCCTTATACCGTGTGGCACTTCAGTCCAATGTCCCAACTCATATCTCTTCTACTATTTTAAAGCGCACATATAGTTTCCATGCTTACATGGCCTCCTCTTTCCCTTCAAGGGTAGAGGAAACAATAAATGGGTTTTAGTTTTTGGATTTGTATGAGCTCAGGATACACACTGGAGCACCTGCACATTGAATTCTGGTAGCTGGCAACAGAGAAGCTGCACTAGATCCATAGTGCACTTCAACTGGAACATTAGGATTCAAACTCCTATTATATCACTTACTTTGAAACTGTTCAGGCCTAGGCTCTTTGACATCACGCATCCCTATTTAGAAACTTGCGCAGACTCTGTAATCATTAGAGGGGCCCTCCTCTTGGTCCCACCCCCATCTCAAGCACGGCTGGTGGGGATGAGGGAGGGGGACTTCCCTCTGGAGCTCCCTTCCGAAAGAATATCACTGATGCCATCTTAGTGGACCAAGTTGACAATGACTAAGTTTAATTTTACTGAAGAGCTATGTTTTTATATTTTTATACAGATTTTAACTGTTCAGTTCAATGATGCCTGACTGGTTAGTTTTTAGACAAAGTAGTTTTCTCTGTTTTAATTGCATTTGTAAATGTTTTTATTTTTGTGGCATTGAATGTTTGCCATGTTTTGTGTTCTATTTGGAAGCCGCCCTGAGTCCCTTTGGGGAGAGAGGTGTGGGTTAGAAATAAAGTTGCATTGATGTTACTATCATTACTAAACTGGTTTGATTTCACATAGACATGAGATATGCCTAAACACTGTGTCACTGAACCGATAAACCTCATTCCCAAAACAAAAATTATATGGTGCAAACGGACTGAGCTTTGAGTGTTTTATTTAAAACACAATTTCAGTACAGGTTGAATATACCTTATCCAAAATGCTTGGGACCAGATGTATTTTGGATTTCAGTTTCAGAATGCCTGCATATGCATATATAACGGGATGTCAGAGATTGGACCCAAGTCTAAATATGAAATTCATTTATGTCTCATACATATAGCGTGAAAATTGTATTATAGACTTTTTAAGAATAGTTTCTGCACATTGAACTATGAATAAGCAAAATTATCAGTATCTCAGCCATCCATAAAGAGAATTTTGAAGTATTTTGGATTTTGAAATTCAAGAAAAGGGTTCTCAACTTCTATAGGCATTGCAAGTCTAGCATTTCCTTCTAGATTCTTAGGAACAAAAGTGCAAGATTACTGAGATCTATTTCCCCTTTAAAGGGAAGTGCACCCCATTAAGAGAATATTACTTCTTGGAGTAGCCCAGTTATATATGGGGTTCTCATATGGTCTCATGCCAGAATATGGCCAACAGCTGCTCAGCATCTTGAACAACATAATGTTCCATAAGTCCATTATTTGGAAATCATATCAGCAAACATACATTAACTAACCATAATTTAAAATATGGGTTCATGTTATCATATTCTAATTGGAATGCAATTCCTCCAAGAAAGAAAAGATATATGAAAGTGAAAACCCAAAGCAGCAATTAACACTGTTATTTGGGCTATATCCAAGTATAAACTTTAGTGCCAACCCTATGTATGCCCTATTAATTTCAACAAGATGTACACATGGTATCCTTGCCTGGGTTTGAGATTTTATATATTAACTGTAGAAACACTGGCAATATTGTAATTTTACACACTTTTCCATTCCAAACCAAACAAATCTGAATCCTGAACAATTAAGGTATGCACTTTCATTACATTTATAATAATGCAGATAAATCTATTAAAGTAGATACACTTTAATCAAGATCAAGTCCAGCTTTTCAAAAATAATCACAAAACAATTTATAATTACTCAAAATATTGGACAACATTGGATACCACTTGTGGTATCATATATAACTGAAGGCTGTCTTTCCTTACTATTTTAATTCTGACCTGATGCTAATGCTTAAGAAAGGACACTATCATGGCGCTAGTCAAAAATGAAAAACATTTGCTATTACAAGAACACTGCAGGAATTTTGCAATGCAAAGGCGAATATTTAGTTCACTATAGTACCTGTATCCATTTCTTTAGACACTCCTTTCAAGTCAGTGCGGGACAAATGGGATAAAAGTCTGGCAAGAGAGTATTATTTGCCCAATGGGTTACCCAGAGTGTTTCGTGGCCAAGTGGGAATTCAAACTCTGGTCTCTAGAGTCATAGACCAATGCTCAAACCACTACACCATGTTAGCTCCCATATAGAGTTTAAAAAGGTAAAGGTTTCCCTGACATTAAGTCTAGTTGTATCCAACTCTGGGGTGTGGTGCTCATCTCCATTTCTAAGCTGAAAAGTCAGCATTGCCCATAGACATCCAAAGTGATGTGGCTCGCATGACTGCATGGATCATCGCTACCTTCCCGCTGTATTGGTATTTCTTCATTATTTATTTATTTACCCTATTTATATCCTGCCTTTTCTCTACCCCAAAGGGGACTCAAGGCAGCTTCCATATGGCAATTATTCAATGCCTTTAAAACACATACAAAACATTGAGCTTAAAATAAATTAAATTAAATTTTATAAATATTAAGCATTTAAAAACATTGTATTCAATACTAAAATCACGCCTAGAAATTGTAGTCCAAAGCCATTCCATAGTCATTGCACTGCAGTATTCTCCTATTGATCTACTCACATTTGCATGTTTTCAAACTGCTAGGTTGGAAGAAGCTGGGACTTACAGTGGAAGCTCACCCAGCTTCCCAGATTCAAACCACTGACTTTTTGGTAGCAAGTTCAGCAGCTCAGTGGTTTAACCCGCTGCACCACCGGGGACTCCCCATATAGAGTTAGCAAGGTAGATAGTACACAATAATTTCAAGACATTGAACACTTTTAACTATAAGAAAAATATTAGATTTTTTAAAGCAATGAGCAGAGGTAGATATATATTGGAATGTGGCAACAAAAGAGAGGAAAAAAGGGAAAGGAAAGCCACATTACATTTTTTTATATGGATGAGGGGTTTATTTCCTTTCTTCAGCATATGGGAACAGAAAAGAAGCTGGTGCTGTGTAGCCAGAATAAATGGGTGGGGGTGGTGGTGGTGGTGGGGGTATTTTAATGATATAATTATGGACAGAAGTGAGGGTATTGAGAGAGATATTTTTTTCTTTAGACAAAGAGGAAACAATACTATACATTTTGTGGAAATCCTTTAAAGCTGTTTATTTCTTACAATCACAGGAACGAGTGTTTTTAAGGTGGACCATAATTGGAGATGGGAAAAGCGGAGATAAAGCTTTTCCTTGATTCTACCAAAAGGGTTTGGGCCTAATTATTTTTAAGTATAATTCGGCCAACATCCTCTCATGCTTAGCTGCACTGAGTGACACTATTTGTGCTGCTGAAACTGAGCAGGTTGCTGTCAGTTTAAAAATGACTATAATAAAAGTGACCATGAAGATGGATCTTGTGATTTTGCGTTTCTAATCAGTCATCTGTGAAGAACACTTTTGCTTTGATTCAGCAGACTGGTGACAGCCATGATTGATAGTGCATGGGGATGAAAAAAGGTTATTAACTGTCTTCCTATTAAACTCAATGTATTACCCCTCTAGGTGCATCTCATACTTTAACTTAAAGTACTTACTCAGGTAAGGTCAAGAATGAACTCTATAAACACCATATCCATCCTGGTGCAGATGAACAAGGAACTCCCAATATTAATGTTTTTGAAAGACCCTCAATACATAATAATTAAATTCTGTTATCTTTATAATATGGCCTAAAACAAAAATAATTACTACCTGTCCAAAACTGGTAACGTACTAGAGATACCATTTCAGCATATAAGATACATAGATGGTCACACCAATAAATAGGACATCAAGCATAAAACATATGATCCAAAACAGACACAGGATGTCAAATCGTTAATAGCCATTTTCTGCAATGAAAGATTTAAAAAATAGAATTGTGTCTGTTGTTAACAAAACATGGAAAATACATTGGTGATAAAAGGGGGGACTTATATTTTGAAACAATGGTTCTTGGAATTTTTGTTCAATTCACATGTTCTGTCCAGTGATGATCTGCATGTTGCTCTCTTTCCAAATATGGGCATAAAAAGCTGCATTCAATTAATTAGATTTTCTGTATGTGTCATTTCAAAATATCAAAAAATGATCCATTTTCTAAATGTAATAAGTTTAAAGTATGCAGTGAGAAGATAATATATTTGTTTTACAGTTCTACCAATGTCATGGAAAGCAATTGAAAGCAATTGAAAGGAGATATAGGAGATCTGCATATATTTATAAATACTAACCGTATATGAATTGTTCTACAAAATACATATATATCTATTAACTCTTCCATTTACAATTTAAAGATAACTAAATATGAAACAATTTTATAATTGCAAGTATATGTTTAAATATTCTGGTGTGTATGTGTAGAGAGAGAGATTTCAATACCCTTTGAATTATTTTGTGAACATTTTTACTTGAAAAGTCACAGTAACACGCTTTTCAATAAAAGAAACCAACTATATGAAATGTGGTGCTCAAACTCTTCTCTAACAAATAGTGTAATTGATGTAAAACAACCTGTTACCTCATTCTACTATAATCAAATAACATCACAATGTCACTGAAAGATATCTGTATATTCTTCCATTATTACCTTTCAGAACATTTCTGCATTTACAGTGATTTTTAATTCAGCAACATAATATTCCTAACACACAGCTTTTATTAAAATTATATTTTTTGCTGTGGTTAACTGCAAAGCAATAATTCCAAGCAATAATCCTTTTTAAAAGAGCTGCTTTAATCATTTCCATTTGGTAGTTCAAATACAATACACACACACACACATATATCCCACCCTGAAACATTACAATGTCTTCTTTTTCACAGTATTTCACAACTGAAATACTGCAGCTGAAATGAACATCAAGAATAAATGTATACCATCTAGTAACTACATGGTATCATATTGCTTCAGAAGGAATGTAAAACAACATTCTGCAAGGTCTCTGTGGCTGTACATTTTGTTACCCTCAGGTGTGAATCTGGGAATATGCACCACTTTCTATCTGTAATGTTTCTGCTTTTTATCAATTGAAATCCTATCTTAATCCCACAAGAACTAATAACTGGTATGCTTTCATTTAGACAATTTGAAGGCTGTCTCAGTGGATGCTGGGGAGCAGCAATTTCAGAGGTGAGGGGTATTATAATTTAGATACTCGTATTTCAGCACAAATGTTTGTTAAAAGGTAGCCTTCTCCACTGGACTTCAAATTGAGGATAGGGCCAAAGTGGTGTTAGAGAGATAAAAGGTTTCTTATTTGAATTCCTTCATATATCTTTTCTTGTGTACCTATATCTGCATTGTGAATTATTTCAGTAAAAAAAAGAGGGGGGGAAGTATGATTCTTTCTTGGAAAATATATAATGCAAAAATGTATAGACTTCCACAAAACACCATTCAAGCTAATATATAAAAATATGGCATGCATGGTGTTCTAGTAATGTAAAAGCATCTTGTATGGGGGAGAGGAGGAAGATAGTGCAAACTGGGAAAATTAAACCTTATTTGTGAATCTGTTCCAAAGTTATCGTAAGGAAACAGCCTCCGGTTACATCCCTTGATCTAAAGTTCCTCTCTGACAATGTAGAAACCTTGCAATGATACTTGCATCACAAAACTATTTTTATTTTTAAAGGTCAACTGTATTCATACCAAAACCAATGAAAATTCTACCATGAAATCTGTGAAAAATTAAATATTATTTCCCCAATCATTTCAAAGAAGTGTTTCAGCAATGTCGGAAAAACAACAACACACAGGCCAGTTTAATTTGAAATATCGTGCCTCTATTGTGTATTTTGGAACCTAGAATAGGCCTTGAAAACCCAATGAACTGCACTTGCAGAGGCAATCACATGGCATGTTGTTACTGTCAACCAGTCAAGAATAAGCAAAGACATGATCTCTGGCCATCAGGATTTAAATGACTTGCAGTGCCAGTCACAAACGACTGAAAGTGGTATTATATAAAATGGGTTACAGCTTATCCCACTGCTTTATAGCAGTGCAAACAGTGGCTTGCACAACTGCAGCTGAAATGGCTTTTTATACAGCACTTCTTTGTTTGCCATTTATTTTAAAGCTCTTAACTCTGCATTAACTGCCCAAAACAGAGGGGGCTCATTTCACAGGGTCCTAGAAGAAGCCCCAAGGATTCCCCACAAGGGTCTGGAGCAGGTGGAGTTGCCAGATTGAAAACTGGAAAGTGCTTCTGTAGTTTTAATGGTTATGGAGAAGAGGGAATTTCAGCAGATACTGTTTGTCATGCAATTTGTAGACAAGCGACCTTCAAGTCAGTTTATGGTGACCCCAAAAATCATATAGGGTTTTCTTAGGCAAGGAATATATCCAGGGGTGGTTTGCCAGTTTCTTCCTCTGAATTATAGCCTATACCCTCCAGCATTTCACAGATGAAAACTATGACAAATGTGAGCAAAAGAAAAAAAAAGTATGTGATCTCTAAAATATAGCCTAGGGCACCTGATATTTGTTGGCGATTTCCCATCCAAGGACTAACCAAGACTGACCCTGCTTAGCTTCCAAGATCAGATAGCATCTAGTGACTTTAGGGTATTCGGGCCATTTTATGCAACTAATAATAGTTCAGGAACCCTCTCCAGTTTTCACTGTCAACACCACTATTTCTCCCACAGCTGTTCCTGGGATGAACAGGAGCTCTGCCAGTTCACAGTTAGGGGCCAGTAGCAACAAGGCAACCACAGGAGGAATCGTGATGAAATCTGGAGTGGATTTGAAACTCTGCAATGTGGAAATCCCCAGCTATAAGTTCTCTTTGCAAACAGGGCTACAAAGAGTAAAGTAACTTGATGCTACAGTGCCACAGACTGAGGCTTTGCTAGTTCTGTATAGTTGGTTAGAGAATGATGGTGAGGTGTTTGCCATGCATGGATTGTCCTGAGTCATCTTGTTGCTATTAGGTACAGGAAAATAATATCTAAACACCAGTAATAAGGGAAGATTCAATTTCCAGTCCGGTTGGTTTTTGTATGTGGGATTTGGGGCTGATGCTGGGGCAGAAGGACTTGTAGTATTCTCAGAACTATACAAGGGCCAATGGTATGAGATTTGTTGAACAATCACTCCTTCACTGGGGACTATTACTCTATATTTATTCTTAGGTAAATACAACATTACAAGCAGTCTGAATACAAATCCATCTGCTTATGGATCATATTCTTGGTTGGCCTTTAGTTCAGGTCATTCAAGGTAAGATGCAACAACCAAAAACTTTCTTCTCTTTTATGCTGAAACTCTAAGCATATTTTACTCAAAAGTAAAACCCTTTGGCTGGAATCCTGTTGGCAGAATAAGGTCATTGAATCAGGTGTTAAGTGGAAGGTGAATAGATAGGTAAATCCAATTGATTGAATGGTTCAGCTGTAGTCTGGGTTAACAATAGGCTTTAGGTCAGGGGTTCTCAGACTTTTTAAACAGAAGGCCAGGTCACAGTCCCTCAAATTGTTGGAGGGCCAGATTATAATTTGAAAAAAAAAATGAATGAATTCCTATGCCCATTACACATATCTTATTTGTAGTGCAAAAAAAAAAAAACATTTTAAAACAATACAATAATGAAAATGAAGAACAATTTTAACAAATATAAACTTATTAGTATTTCAGTGGGAAGTGTGGGCCTACTTTTGGATGATGGGATAGGATAGTTGTTGTTGTTGTTGTTGTTGTTGTTGTTGTTGTTGTGTGCTTTCAAGTCGTTTCAGACTTAGGTTGACTGTGAGCGAGGGCTGGGTAAATGCCCCCGGGCCTTAGTTTGAGGACCCCTGCTTTAGGTTATTGAGTTCCATGGTATTACCCTCACCTAATATTGTTTAGATTTAATGTCCTAACCTTTGCTTGCCTTTCCAATGAATGGATAAATAGTTATACCTACAGCAGGGCCAAAGGTCTTGCAAACAGTTAACTATGATTCAACTCAAATTCCTATCATCCCTATACCAACATAAGGCTGAATGGGAATACCTGTTCTTCAATAAGTGGGTTAACAAAAGTTTCTACTCTCCTTACTTAAAGCAAGGATCCTCAGTTTATAGCACCTGCACATGGATGAAATATCCCACCAAGTATCATGGACCTCTTCCCTCTCTACAGCATTTAAATGTGATTCTTCTGGAATAAAAGGGTCCAAAAGAAACATATAAATGCCTTAAAGAGGAAGAGGTCCAAGACCTAGGTTTGTGCCCTAAAATATCTGAGTCTATTGTGTACTGTTTGATATGGATCAAGATGGGCTGCTGTGGTCCATCAGATATTACTGGACTGCAGTTTCTATGATGCATAGTTATTTTGGCCAGATTGGCTTGGAACTGTAATCCAAGGACATCTGTAGGGTTGCAGTTGCCCCTGCTGATTGGAATGATAGACTGCAGTTGAAAAACAAAAATAATATCCTCCAGTTATACTTTAGTACAGCTATATTTTATATAAGCTAAGAATGCTATTCTTAAAGAACAGGAATTCTTAAAGAACAGGAAGTAACTAGTTCCATTCTGTTTGAAAAGTACTCTTAGTACAATCCTAAAAATGATTAAGAGTACATGATTGCGATCTCAGACTTCGAACTGTATACTCTACTGTTAGCTTAAAAAACTTATTTTGGATCTAGAAAATACAGTATACATATTAGGTGTGAGTTCACTGCATAATCAAAACAAAATGTCTGAACAACTTGTTTCCAAAACAACTCTTTACATACTAGAACAGTTGCTAGATTAAGTTCCAAAGCAATTTGTACCCTGTGAAACATATAAGTTATCCTCTAATAGTATATACATGTAGCATATAGTTTGGAAGTAACTGTGTACATTAAGAAATACGGATACTCAAGTGGTTATTTTCTAACACGTGACATGTAAACATCCTCTACATTGAAAGTTCTGCCACATAAACAGAAATGAAAGGCCTGCAAACTGTGATAACTCAACAGTGTTACTAAAGCACTCTGCATATACTCAGAAGCACACTCTTAAACATATAAGTTTGATAGTTGAGCTGTCACCAAAATAGATTTCTCTTTTGAACTCAGTTAAGTCTTTGTTAAATCAATTGAGCCCTGATGCATTACATTAAAAAAGAAATCATTTTAGGCAATGGAAGCACCCACAATCCTTTCACAAACACATGTATAGAGCTGTTTCTTTAATTGTAATCTATTCCATCCCCAAAAAACTGGAAGCAGGTAAGAATGTTTTTGTTAAACTAACCATAAGTGCGGCGGCAGCAGCGGGAGGAGGAGGGATTATGTTTCAGTGTGGAAATTTTGCTCTACATCTATGAACTCTTTGTGCAATGGCATACAGTAGTATAAAGGGGAGCAAGTTATTGGGGCGGGAGAGGGAGGATCTAAAACTTTTATGAGTTAACCTCTTTCCACAACCGAGGGAAGAGACAGCCTCCCCAAACCGCTCTCTGCCTTGCCCTTGCAGCCCTAACTCCTTGCATCCCTGGTTAACTGAAGCGGACTGTTTCTGTCTGAAAGGTCACACTGGAATCTATGAGGGGAAGCATTCCCTTAAGAGTGAAGACAGGCCTGATGAGACACCCTAGAAGTGCTCTGAGCACTCATTCCCCACAGGCATTATGTCAGTGAGCTGCACATCTGCTCAAGCATATGCACCCCATACAAAATCTCTGTGAACCCAGCTACATTGTAGAATTGATGCAGTTTGACATCACTTAGTTATAAAGATTTTTAACTTCCTTTGCCAAATAGTGCCAGCTAATGCCTCCCCAGACAACAACAACAGCAACAACAACAACAGCTCAGGGCGTCTTACAGAACAGCACATAATAGTGCTATAGTAGACATTTTGTGTGTGTATGTGTGTGCGTGTGTGTGTCAGGAGCAACTTGAGAAACTGCAAGTTGTTTCTGGCGTGAGAGAATTGGCAGTCTCCAAGGACGTTACCCAGGGGATACCCGGATGTTTTGATGCTTTATCATCCTTGTGGGAGACTTCTCTCATGTCCCCGCAATGGCGAGCTGGAGCTGATAGAGTGAGCTCATCCACGCTCTCCCCAGATTTGCACCTGCAACCTGTCAGTCTTCGGTCCTGCTGATGCAAGGGTTTAACCCATTGCGCCAACAGGGACTCTATATAGTAGGCGTATAGTAGACATAAGATACAGGTAAAATTACATCAACATATTAACAATATCAATTAATATAAAACAACACATTACAAAAATAAAAGGCACAGCTTCAATTTAAAAGAATAATCAGTTAAACATAGACTATGATGTCTGGGACTCCATAGCATTGAGCTATAACAGTTAAAGTGGTGTCAAACTGCATTACTTCTACAGTGTAGATGCGTCCATATTTAGCAAGCATCGTTTTAAGTTGCCTTGAAGTTGCCAAAAGACACTGCTGGAAGGGCTTCTGCTGTAGGGGAATAAACTCATTACAACAATGCAGCATGGTGCACTTCACCAGCCACTTTCTCAAAATGGGCACAGCCTGAAATGAAATGGTCTGGGAGTCAAACCCACCGAGGCCCCATCTATATTGACTGTTTAATGCCCTTCGAAGCTCCAGAAAAGCACATGGAAGCCCTTAGGTCCCTTCCACACAGCCCTATAACTCAAAATATCAAGGCAGGAAATCCTACAATACAGTGTTCCCTCACTTATCGTGGGGGTTCCGTTCCAAGACCACCCGCGATAAGTGAAAATCCGTGAAGTAGGGACGCCATATTAATTTTAATATTTATACATTATTTTATATATTTTATATATTATTTTCTTACCCACGCTTCCTTATCCACCTCCTGGCCCATCCCAATGGCGCTTGCCTGCTTCCCTGGCCTCCATAGGCAGCAGCAATTCCGGAGTTCCTGGCATCCCTTGGATGTAAATATTTAAACCCGCGAAACAGCAAGTCCGCTAAAAGCGAGCCGCAAAGTCGTGAGGGAACACTGTATCGGCTTTGAACTGGAATATATGACAGATAACCCAGTTCAAAGCAGATATTGAGGGATTTTCTGCCTTTTTAAAATATGATCTTTATTTCTTTTTTTAAAAAAGAAAAAAGGTACCGTATATTATGATAAAATAGCAAAAGATAGTGAAAGTCTTTAGATAGAAATTGAAATAGATATATAAAGATGAAGATATAGGTTAGTATGGGGTATTACTAGGGAGTTCGAGGGAAGGGGAGCATAGTGTAGGGGGTAGTGGATAGTAAAAAGAAGGTTAGAGGGTAGTAGATAGAAAGTAAAAAAGATATATCGATAGATAGCCTTAAAATCAGATTAAGAGTGTAGAAATCTTGATTTCCCGGCATCAGCCGCCACACTTCCAGGGTTCCTGGCCTCCCAGGCCTCCACTGGACATAAATATTTAAACCCGCGAAACAGCGAGTCTGCTAAAAGCGAACCGCAAAGTAGTGAGGGAACACTGTATCAGCTTTGAACTGGAATATATGGCAGATAACCCAGCGGTCCATGCAGTCATGACCTTGGAGGTGTCTATGGTCAATGCCGGCTCTTCGGCTTAGAAATGGAGATGAGCACCACACCCCAGAGTCGGACACGACTGGACTTCATGTCAGGGGAAAACCTTTACGTTAACCCAGTTCAAAGCAGATACTGTGTTATATTGTGGGGTTTTCTGCCTTGATATGCAGTTATATGGCTGTGTGGAAGAGCCTGGAGGTTTTTGTAACTACTATCTGAGGGCCCTTCCACACAGGGCTATATAACCCAGAATATCAAGGCAGAAAATCCCACAATATGGGTTTCACTGGGTTCCTGTGAGTTTTCCGGGCTGTATGGCCATGTTCCAGAAGCATTCTCTCCTTATGTTTCACCTGCATCTCCTTATGTTTGACCAGAGCCCCTGGTGGTGCAGTGGGTTAAATCCCTGTGCCGGCAGGACTGAAGACCGACAGGTTGCAGGTTCAAATCCGGGGAGAGGCGGATGAGCACCCTCTATCAGCTCCAGCTCTCCATGCGGGGACATGAGAGAAGCCTCCCACAAGGATGGCAAAAACATCAAAACACCCGGGCATTCCCTGGGCAATGTCCTTGCAGACGGCCAATTCTCTCACACCAGAAGCGACTTGCAGTTTCTCAAGTCACTCCTGATGTAGGGGCAATTTGGCAGTAAATCATGACATATGGGCATTGGGGAAATATCTGAAAATTCCCTTTTTTAAACCACGTCTCCTCCACTGACACGATAAAACAAACAAACAAACCTGCATCTATGGCAGGCATCCTCAGAGGTTGAGGGGATGCCTGCCATAGATGTGGGTGAAAGGTCAGGGGAGAATGCTTCTGGAACGTGGCCATACAGCCTGGAAAACTCACAGCAACCCAATCCCACAATTATCGGCTTTGAACTGGGTTATCTGAGTCCACACTGCCATATACTCTAGTTCAAAGCAGACAATGTGGGGTTTTATTCATCTGTGTGGAAGGGGCCTGGGCTTCAAACTGGTTTCAGGATTTCCTATGTAATAATAATAATAATAATAATAATAATAATAGTTAAAATAATCATAGGTGAAACAGGAGTTATGGCAGGCCTGGGCAAACTTGGGCCCTCCAGGTGTTTTGGACTTCAACTCCCACAATTCCTAACAGCCTACCGGCTGTTAGGAATTGTGGGAGTTGAAGTCCAAAACACCTGGAGGGCCCAAGTTTGGCCAAGCCTGGTTGATGGTACAAGGGCAGAATGAAGGCTCGTCGGCCATCTTGGGGCCCTGGCGCGAGCGAGTGCGCGCGCGCTCAGGTAAGGCCTCGTGGCCCTGGAGCCGTTCTGGCGCGCGCACTCGGCCGTTGGGTTTGTTTCTGCCTGGAAAGAGGCAGCAGGGCAAAAGTAGGCCAGCCAAAGGGAAGGACGAGGCCTGAGTTGCGCTGCTTGCCCTGAAGCCCAGGCTGACAGAAATAATAATAATAATAATAAAAACCCAGGAGAAAGGAAAGAGAAGTGGACGAAGTGGGGGTAAGGAATGGCACCCCGACCTGTGAGAGAAGAGAGGAAGCTACGAAGTGGAGCGCCTCTCTTGAGAGCTGCCATGTTGTTGTTCTTGTTGCTGCTGCTGCTGTTACACTGGCCCACGCAAACGTTGGTGTTTCTGGGTAGTTTTGACCTGCTGATTCCAAAAAACCAAAAAAGGCACCAGTTTCTTCCTATCAGCACTATTATTTTTGAGATACAGATCATATAGAACAGGCATGGGCAAACTCTGGCCCTTCAGGTGTTCTGGACTCCAACTCCCACCATTCCTAACAGCTTCAGGCCCCTTCCTTTTCCTGATTCTATCACGCATGGGCAAACTCTGGCCCTTCAGGCGTTTTGGACTCCAACTCCCACCATTCCTAACAGCTTCAGGCCCCTTCCTTTTCCTCTTAGGAAAAGGAAGGGGCCTGAAGCTGTTAGGAATGGTGGGAGTTGGAGTCCAAAACGCCTGAAGGGCCAGAGTTAGCCTAGGAAAAGGAAGGGGCCTGAAGCTGTTAGGAATGGTGGGAGTTGGAGTCCAAACACTCGAAAGGCCAGAGTTTGCCCATGCCTGATAGAATCATGGAATAATAGAGTTGGAAGAGACCACATGGGCCACCTAGTCCAAACCCCTGCCATGTAGGAAAAGCACAATCAAAGCATGCCTGACAGGTGGCCACCCAACCTCTGTTTAAAAGTCTCCAAGGAGCTTTCACCACACTCTGGACCCTTCTGCACAGCCCTATATTCCAGAATATCAAAGCAGAATATTTGACAATACCTGCTTTGAACTGGATTATCTGAGTCCACATTCAGATAATGTGGGATGTTCTGCGTTCAGCAGTGGAACTCTCTGCCCCGCAGTGTGGTGGAGGCTCCTTCTTTGGAAGCTTTTAAACAGAGGCTGGATGGCCATCTGTCAGGGGTGATTTGAATGCAATATTCCTGCTTCTTGGCAGGGGGTTGGACTGGATGGCCCATGTGGTCTCTTCCAACTCTTTGATTCTATGATTTTATGATATTCTGGGATATAGGGCTGTGTGGAAGGGCCCTTTGAGGCAGCGAGTTCCACTTTTTTTGGTAAATGTTTTTATTGATGTTTTATCAAAAGAAAGAAAAAAATGAAGAAAAAAAATTCCATTGAAAGCACAATTTCGTGAACAGAAAGTAGAAAAGTGAAAAAAGAGAGAGCTCCACTGTAGAACATCTCTTACAGTCAAGGAGTTCTTCCTAATGTTCAGGTGGAATTTCCTTTCTTGTTATTTGAATCCATTGCTCGAGACCTGGTTTCCTTATGACACCCTTTCACATATTTATATATGGCTATCATGTCCCCTCTAAACCTTCCCTTCTGCAGGCTAAACATGCCCAGTTCTTAAAATGCTCCTCATGAGAGATTGTGACTTGCTCAAGGACACCATGGCCGAACAGGCATGGTCTCCAGAGCCCTGGGGTGCCTTTATACCAGCCATGGGCAAACTTCAGCCCTCCAGGTGTTTTGGACTTCAACTCCCACAATTCCTAACAGCCATTGGCTGTTAGGAATTGTGGGAGTTGAAGTTCAAAATACTCAGAGGGCCTAAGTTTTCCCATGCCTGCTCTATACTGTATAATTAATGCAGTTTGACACTACTTTAGTTGTGGAATCCTTGGAGCTGTCATTTTACAAGGTCTTTAACTGTTGCTGTTAGGGCCTGGCCAAACTTCAACTCCCATGATTCCCTAGCATTGAGCTGTGGCCATTAAAGTGGTGCTGAACTGCTTGACTTCTGTAGTGTGCATGCACCCTGTGTCCTACACTCAGAGCACCAGGACTCTTAATAAGGAAGATAATGGACTTCTGACCCAAACCAAAATATATAGAATCATAATACATAGAATCATGGGAGCTGTCACCTGATAAGTCTTTAACCTTCTCTGTCAATGATTCCTCATCAAACTACAACTCCCAGGATTAATATGACTGTTGAAGTAGGATCAAATGCTATTGATTCTGCAGTTTAAAAACAAGCCTCAGCAGCCTTTGGTTTACAGTCTCTCTTTTTATACAGGCCAGGGATGAAGGCTGAAAGAGTTAAAACTGGCTTAACTAGATTTAAACAAACATACACATATTCAGTGACAAGGCAATTGCATATATTCCTGTCAACTATAATGCAGCTAGGATCTGCATTATGTGAGTTTATGCTGACCATATAATAGAGCTCCAAACTGCATGTATACAGCCATGTAGATACAACCTTTGTCTAAACAAAGCCATCCCTTAGCATTACTTTCATTGGTATGAACATGCAAAGAATTGCAGCCGCCAAACCCTTAACCTAAACAGGTTTCCAAATTATGACAACTCTTTCTTGTGGTTTCCGTGGCAAGATTTGTTCAGAGGGAGTTTATTTGCCTGCCTCTGAGGCTGAGAGAGTAAAACTTGCTTTGGTGTGGTGTCAGTTTCTGACTGAGTGGGGAATGTGAAACCTGGTCACCTTGACTGCATCTATAATGCAGAATAAGCAAAGATTGACACTTCAGTGATTCTCAGCCTGTGGGTCCCTAGTAAATTGGCTGGGATTTCTGGGAGCTGTAGGCCAAAACACCTGGGGACTCAAAGGCTGACAACCACTGTTATATATGTTTGAGTGTTGGAGTAGGACTTTGGGACTGCTGAATTAATTTAGCTGCCATGCCTCAGTGCTATGGAATACTGGGAACTGTAGTTTGGTGAGGCACCAGCTCTCTCTAGTAGAGAAAGGCAAAGACCTTGTAAAACTATAGTTCCCATGATTCCGCATCAATAGCAGTTAAAGTGGTGACAAACTACATTGATTCTGCAGTCCCAAAGTCCTACTACAACACTCAAGTATCTACAGCAGTGGTTCTCAACCTGTGGGTCCCCAGATGTTTGGGCCTTCAACTCCCAGAAATCCTAACAGCAGGAAAACTGGCTGGGATTTCTGGGAGTTATAGGCCAAAACACCTGGGGACCCACAGGTTGAGAAGCACTGATCTACAGCAAGCGTGGGCAAAGCTCGGTCCTCCAGGGGTATTGGACTTCAACTCCCACAATTCCAACAGCCTCAGGCTTAAGCGGCTGAGGGGTAAAGGAAAGGGCTGAGGCTGTTAGGAATTGTGGGAGTTGAAGTCCAAAACACCTGGAGGGCCGAGCTTTGTCTATGCTTGATCTACCGTGTAGCAGTTGGATGGTAATATCTCCGGGATGCTTTAAGCTGTCTATTCTTGCAAGACAAAGGGTTGGACTAGATGGCCTTTGTGATCCCTTTCAACCCTGACTCTGTTGGCTCCTTTGTGTTGTCGAAGGCTTTCATGGCCGGAAACACTGGGTTGTTGTGAGTTTATCGGGTTGTATGGCCATGTTCCAGAAGCATTTTTTCCAGACGTTTCACTTGCATCAACGGCAGGCAACCTCAGAGGACCTCACGACCTCTGATGATGCCTGCCATAGATGCAGGCGAAACGTCAGGAAAGAATGCTTATGAAACATGGCCATAGAGCCCGGAAAACTCACAACAACCCTGTTGGCTCCTTTTCTTCCCCTCCTTTGCCGCTTCCTGTCAAGTGTCGATGCCCCTCTTGGCTTCTTTTCTTTTCCAAAGTAGTCTGGAATGGGCTGTTTGTGTGCCCATGCTTTCCTAGAAATAAATCCGATTGAAAGGCGTGGGCTTGGCTTCCAAGTGATCATGTTTAGGAGAGTGGCTGTAGTGCCCCGGCTTTTTTCCAGAATGGTGTGTGATTTCTAAAATGAGAGGTTCCTGGCAAGCCCTGGAAATGCTGACCCTTGATCCCAGATGTCTAGTCCTTGCGGTTTTACCACTGTAGTGACCGAGGCACTCTGCACTTGCTGGAAGGCGCCCTGTGATTACCTCTAAGGCTGATCGCCCCTGGCCTTTTGAAATAGAAATCCTCGACTGCCAACAGGAGCCGAGCCTCGAGGACACAACCGCCACCCCCAGCAAAGCTTGGCAGGGAAGCGGAATTTAGGCTTGAGAGAGTGGCGATCTAGTCGGCTGGGTCGCTGAACAAGCCTAGCCGAAGATGAGAAGTCAAGAGGAAAGGGAGGGGTGGGTGGGATGGGGGTGGGAAGAGAATGAAAGGCATCGGCGGGCAAGAGGAGGGCTACAGTCCCAGCAGAGGTGGAGGGGTGATAAAGATGCCATCGGGAAATTGGGAGGGGAGAGCCCGTAGGAGGGAGGGAGGGATGAAGGGAGGGAGGGAGGAGACAGAAAGAGAGCCAGAGAAGTCTCTGGACTCGCAAAGGTGCAGCAGAGAGTGTGTGTATGCGGGAGAGGGAAGAGCTCAGGCGGAGGGTTAGGGTAGATTTCCAGAGCTCTTAGAGCTGATCGACCAGCCCGCTGGAGTCACTATTCAACCCGAGTCCCAAACACACGCCTCACTAACTACTTTACAGCCACTTTCATTGATTTTCTTTATCAAATAAACATAATACCCGTTACAGCAACACTTCCTCTTCACGCAGCCAGAATGCCACAAGCTCTGATTGCTGCCTTGCTCCGGATTGGAACTCCCCCCTCGTCCCATTCTTTTACCTAAATAGTAAAATATATTACGGCTTGCCATTTTTTCCCTGAGATCTGGAAAGCGCGATATGAACCACGTAAATGGATTATGGAGGGGGAAAGCACCCGCTTCCCATCTTCACCACCTCCTCCCAGCCTACCACTGAGGCACACACTTTGTTCCTGTAATTCAGAAGGAGCTGGTGTATTTACATATTTATTTTTACTAATAGATAGTAACTCGATTGAAAGGGCAACGCTTTCGGTGAACACTGGTCAAGGTTTCTTTGGGTAGTGAGGGAAATTAGCATGGCTTTAACAGTTACCCCTAAATTGTCAGTCTCGTTGAAAATGTCACTTTTCAAGTCATTTTCCCTTAATAAAATGTTTTCCCCCCCAAAACTAGCTCCTCTCAAGAGCTGTTCTGAATCAGGTTTTCTATATATGTCAAAGGGCTGTTGAATTATTCATTATTATAATTACTATCATCATTGTCATTATCCCTTTCCATGTGGAAATAATTTTATTATCGTAATTTGATATCTAAAGAATTTCCTGTTAGTTATCTGATAAGATTTTTCTCCTCTTCGTGGAAAAGTTTTGTTTAGAAAGGAGAGTGAAATATTTTAAATGCCTTTATGTTTACTATAGATTTCCGTTTATCTAATCGATCAGGATGCCAATAAATCGATTAAAGGTTTAGTGTTTTACAAACAACCGTTTGGGGCTTTTTGATTTTATGTTTTGACTGATTTTTACTAAAGCTAGTGCTTCCTCTAATCGTTTGCTTACACAAACTGCATTATTCCATCCTTTTTTATTATTTGCACTTGCAATTTAAAGTCCATCTAATGAGAGGAGAAAAAAATGGGAATGAAAAAGAACTAATCTGGTTAGAAGGCGAGGTGCCCCTAGTCCATGTATTTAGGCAAAGCCCTTTAAAATCTGGGTGAATTATATGCGATCATACCGTGATTGCGGAATATTAAATTAAACTTAGATAAATCCGCATTGAAGGAGGCAGCACCCAATCCTGAATTTATTTCCCATTTTCTTTAACAGCATCACTGCGCTCCTCTCTTTGCAATGACAATGTGCCAAATCTAGGCATTTTGAAAACATTTTCCATATGCTTTAACTGGGGACTGATAGACAAAGAAGAAAAGAAGATGGTTTTTCCCTCTTGAGGTATATATATATATATATTGTCTTTAACTTTTTTATCAAGCTTTTCTGAATGTCATCATTTTGAACAGAAATTTGAAAAGGCTTAGGAGCTTGCTTGTGGTTCCCCCTCCCGCATGTTCCCCTTCCTTTTCCATCCTCCCCCCATCAGGTCTCGAAGAATGGGGTTTCCTTTAATGTAGGACTGTAAGAATTATCATTTCTATACCTTGGCGGACAGCATTTTTAAGAGAAGCATTGATTGATTTACTTTTCACTTACTGCTTTTGTAATTAAATGTGGTTTAAATTATCCCTTCTTTTTCGGTAAGTCAGATCAGATGTTGCTTGCTGGAGGGTTTCTTTTAACGGGACTTTTAATTTATGTGTAGTTTTTTTTACGGACAACACAGAGGTGGTGCCTTTTATTTAGCTGTAAAATCTACACGTTTTCTTTTGAAAACTTGGCTCCTTGGGCGAAAATAACTTTTTTCCTAGGTATTTTATAATCACCGTTTGCCGCAGAGGTAGTTTCGCATATTGTCTTGACACAACAAAGATGCCTGTTTTATTGACATTGTGAACTGTTGGATTTAGGTATAAATTGACTTTCTTGTCTGTACGCAAAAGGGGGGGGGGGTTATTGGCCTTTTCGCCCCCTTTTGTAATTTTGGTCCCCTTTAGACGATGGGTGACAGTTTGTGTGTCGCTTCCCGGTTCTTCCCTGTCCCCTCGCTTCCCTTTTCAGAAGAGAAGGTAAAGCCTTTTCCCTGGGATCTCTCTCCCTCTCTCTCTCTATCTCTCTGCTGGAAGTGGGCTCTGGGGCTTTCTGGAGGGGCTTGTTGTGTTTGTGAGAAGGGTGGTGGGGAAGCGGTCCTTGGTCGGGATTTGCATAAGAGTCACTGAAGTGCCTGTGAAGTTGGGGGAATTGCTATTGTTTGGGGTGAGTCCTCCTGGCTGTTTTTGTTGATAAACACGAGGGCGGTTGCCGGGAGGGAAGGGAGGTTAAAGCCCTGTCAAAGCGCTGACCTCTAGAAGCCCAGAGGGCGCCCGGCTCCTTCACCCACCTCTCGCCGCGCGTGGCTCTGTGTTGGGGTGGAGATGTGTGTGTGTGTGTGTGTGTGTGTGTGTGTGTGTGTGTGTGTGTGTGTGTTTGTGGGTATCTATCTACGCACGCCTTTCCCTTTCAAGCCAAGACCAGGTCCAGGGAATTTAAAGCCCCCGACCTACCCAGGAAAGCAACCGAGGAAAAGCTGCTGTTGAAGGCTGTGGTGGTGGAAGAGGACACCAGCCAGCCAGGGGAGCTTGGCTTTCGGGGTGTGACTCTCTGGGAGCATCTTGAGCCACCCTCACTCCCAATATCTAGCTAGTCGGGAATCTTCTCTCTTCCTTAAGAGGCACGGGGCTATCGTGAGGGCCGGCCTGGTCGGATCTGGTTGCAAGCCAACCCTTGAACCCCCTTTCCCCCCATCCCTTGGGTCATGCTTTAACGGAATCACTCCACCGTGGAACCGAGCCGGGAATGGACAGTTCTTGAACGTATGCGTACGTTTAGAGAAGAAAACAAAAAAAGAGAGAGCTGTCATTTTCCCTAATCTGACTCAAGGCTTTACAGAGTTCGGGGGCGTTTGGAGAAAACAACCCTGACAATCCGTGCGGTTTTGCCATAGGATCCTCTTCCCCTCCTCCCCAGAAGGTCCCGAAGATTGCTCTCGGGTTTTTTTGGGTTTTTTTTTTTGAAAAGTGTGTTTTGAAACGAAGTTGCTGAGTTAAACAAAAATGTTAGTTAACGTACCCTGCCTTTGTCAAATAGCCCCCGGGAGAAAAAGAGACAACAAAAAGGCAGAGGGAGGAGGGGGTCTCGGGATCTGAAAGTGTCTGTGGCTCAGATAAAGGGGTCTCTAACACTGAGATCTTGTAATACCTCGTTTCAAACTGAGCTCATCTATAGACTTAAGGAACGCTTTCAAAAGCCACGGATCCTCTTTCCCTTGGGCTGGAGGGGGGGAGGGGGAGGCGGGCCATTTATTAGGGAATTATGTCGGGTTATTAAAAAGAGGGGAGGCTGTAATTATGTATATCCTCCTCCTGGCCCTGTGCGTCCTCGGCGCAGTTTGGGAGCAGGCAAGGCGACGTAGTGCAAAAGTCTCTCGCCTGCCTGCCTGCCTGCCTGCCTTGGCACGGTCTTTGTCTGACGGGCCAGAGCTGGTCCTGAAACCCTTGCTCAGGCCGGCCAGTAAGTTGTTTGAGCTCAGCGGCGTGCGGGGGGGAGCGGGGGGGGGCAATGGCATCGGAGACCGGACAGTCTGCTTTTCCTGCTCTGTGAAATGTAACGTCATTAACCCGGTTGCTCGCTGGCTCTTCGGAAGATGATACTTTTTTCTTTCCTCTTTTGGGGAAAGGATCTCCCCCCCCCCTCCCAAAGTATCTGGGTGGGTTACCCTGAGAAGTTTGTCTGAGAGGGGTGCCCAAGGGACCAGAGAAAAAGAAGCTGGGAGGTTAAGCAGAGGTCTTGGGGGCGATCAGCTGAGCAAGCAAGAGAAGGAGAGAGAGGCAGGCAGGGAGGGAGGGAGGGAGGGAGGGAGGGGGAAGCAGCTTGCAGCCCTGGCCGAGCTATCTGGGGGAACCCTTTTGAAACATTCAGCCAGCCAAGCGTCCAGCCTCCGGGTGCTCCTGGCTACTGCTTGCCTCTCCTGCCAAGGCCGGCCTCAGCTTTTATCCCCCCCTCCTCGCCCGCAACCTGCTGCTGCCTCTCGGAATTAACCTCCTTCGATTTTTTCCTACCTACGTAGCGATCCCCGGGTTTCTTCTAAACTGTTAGCATCCCAGAGTGTCTTTTCTTTCCCAATAGCTACTATTTTAGGAAAAGCTGGGGCTTGGGAACTGAAAAGATGAAAAGGAGGTGAAGGGTAGGGCGCCAGACAAAACTATAGGAAGAAATAAACAGTGAGGGAAGAAACCTGGAGAACTAGGCTCTCCTTTTTCCATTTCTGCTTGTGTCCCCTTTGTGTCTTTGAGTAGAAAGAAACACTTTTAGAAAACCCTACAATCCTAAAAGGGCGAGAGGAAAATTTGATTTAGATATACCTTTTGTGCTCAACCAACCCGTGGGAGTTTCTAATAATATTGCCTTTTGGGGGGAAAAAATCGAGATGTGTGTACATACATACACACACACCTTATATACACACGCATCTTTTTATTTATCATATATATATATATATATATATATATATATATATATGAAATAGAAAACAAGATTGTTGCAGTATCACCGCTCTCCCTTTTCAGCTTCGTAAATTGTGTGTGTATCTTCAGTTGAATTTGAACTGAAGGCACTGTGCTCAGGTGTCTGATGACTGGACCTAATTGCCTCCAGGGCCAGGAAGGGGACTGCCATCCTTAGGCTTGTCCTTGACTGGCCAGTGCATCCCTCTCCTCCCTCAAAGTCCAGGCACCTTTCTGAAAACGGGGTTAAAAGATTTCATGTTAGCCCTTGTTAGCACCTCTGGTTTCTCTAAAACAAAAATTCAGAATATCTCAGCGGCTTGATCTGCCACAAAACATGTCTAGGTACACCTTCTTTGTTTGTTTTTTTAAATTCTATTGATGAGAGGGTATAACTCTCAAGTGAGATCAAGGTATTGTCCAGAAGCCTTCTATTGCCCTATTCTTGGCGTTGAATCTTGATTTTCCCTGAATTTTGATGAATATGATGGTTTCCCACTGGGTTCCTGAGAAGTTTCACTACCTTTTGGTTACCCACAGAGGACTGGACTTGCCCCATGGGAGCACTTTTGCCCTCCCAGGTCTGAGAGACCTTCACCGTGACCTTAAAACATCTGCTTTTCTCACAGCTGCCTCCCTATCTCTGGCCTTTCCTGTCTTTTTTCCTGGCAAGCCCTTCATTCATCATCAGGTGGAGATTTCCCTCTTAGCATTAGCTTCAGGATTTGCCAAATGTTTCTCTAGATTGGATGGTTTAAGGCCCCTAAAAGATGCATATTTATACCTTGTTTTTATGGGGGGATTGCGTTAAACCTTTCTGTTGGTATTTAGTGCTTAAGGCCTAAGACAAGGTTTTGACGTGTATCCCAGGAATCAGGAACTTCAAAGGCACGTCAGCTGGAAGGTTATGGTTCACCTGCACGGGGTCTTTGGGATTGTAAATATCTTTTATATTTAAGCATTACTTACTGATCTTTTTAAGGCCTTCTCCTTTCTGTAATATTTGGGGGTGGGGAGAGGAGAGAGAGAGAGAGAGAGAGGCTGGTGTCCCTGTGGTGTGTTTGGATGCGCTTTGAATAGACATGATTTTTAATCTTCACTAGGGGGGTGTTTAAAAGTATCTCAATTCCTAGTTTTAGTTAATTATATTTTAATGAAAGTGTCACTCATATTCACATCACATCTGGAGTATTAGGTTAAGATAATTAGATTTTCAAATGAGAAGTGATTGCTTTCCATTGCTTCCAAAAGAAGATTTGGAGGAGATCCCTATTCATAATGGTTATCTACATATTATAGCCCAGACTTTTAATATCAAAGGGGATCTCTGATAAACTTATGGGAAAAAAATAAAGCTCTCTCCCTTTTCCTGCTTCCATGGGGGGTGGGGGGGGGGAGGCTGTTGTGCTGGGAATAGTTTTCGCTTTGCTGAATCTGTTTACTGTAACCATTACATGCTAAAATTCTGTTTGCGCTTGTAAACTTACTTTTGTGGAGTTGTTTGACCAGTTACACCAGGGAGATTAAACTGCTATGTGTGTATGCAATAATGCATATGCCTGTGTGTATACAGGAACTGTAGATAGTAGATATGTGTCTGTGTGTACATATATATCTATATCTGCACACACACACACATATAGTATTTATTTACTGAGGATGTATTTACACACCAGTAGTGCACATGAAGTGGCATATATATATATATATATGGCATATATATGTATATGTGTATATATATATATATATAAATAATATGCCACTTCATGTGCACTATGTGTGTGTAAATAAATCCTCAGTAAATAAATACTAGATATACCTCTGTGTGTGCATGTGAAATGCCACTTCATGTGCACTATGTGCGTGTAAATAAATCCTCAGTAAATAAATAATAGATATAGATATATGTGTGTGGAGATATATATATATAGTCACTTCATGTGCACTATGTGTAAATAAATCCTCAATAATATGTAAATGATTCTCTATGGCTATAAGAGCAGAGATTCTGGATCTCAGGCTCACTCCCTTTCCATACAGAGGCACATTCCACATTCATTATCCCAGGCATATTTTCCTCCTTTAAAAAAAGAAAAGGGGGGGGGGAGAGAAGAGAGAGAAAGAAAGAACTTCCCTGGTGGGAGGAATAATTAATTTGCACCCATATCTTTTCACATTCCTGAGCAGTTAAGAAGAGCAAATCTTCTTTCCTTCCTCTCTGCCTCTCTTCTCCCTCTCTCTCTCTCTCTCTCTCCCTCTCTAATTTCCCCCAGCCATCTATTTGTGTGTCTGTGTGTGTGTGTGTCTGTGTTACTAATGAAGTTTGCAGGCTTGTGTGTTTGTGTCCATGAGCTGCTGCTGCTGCCGCCGCTGCCGCTGCTTCCCTGCCGCCCGCGCTGCTTTGGGGCCGGGGCTGTGCCTCCCGCAGCCCCTCCGAGCCCCCGGCAGCCGCGGCAGTCAGTCCGGGCTGCGCGTCATTTGCAGTCTGGAGAATGTTGATCACCTCACTAATTACACCTCTCTCTTCTCTCTTTCTCTCTCTCTCCCTCCCCCCCCCCTCGCGCTCTCGCTCTCTCTCTCATTCCCAGAGTGCATATCGGGAATAGACACACAAAGACATGCGCACTCAACTTAATCAGCCATTTTTTTAAACAGGGCTAAAACGATAATAATTAGCAGAATAAAGACATATCGGATTTTCATTTCCTTTCCTCCTTTTCCCAACCCCTTCACAACCAAACAGCGAGACCGCGGTCGCCACATGCTTTCACAACTCCCGGACCCCAAAGGACCGCTCCGTGCCCCCCACTTCTGGCTCCATCGTTTTGATTCCCACCCAATAAAGTTGGAGGATTATTTTTTTATTATTATTATTTTTAATGAAGCGTCTGTCGTTTACTTGGATGTGATCAGCTGTTAAGTAAATAAGGCAAAACAAAAAAGCAGAGGCGAAGATCCAGTAAGAACTGCGAGGGGAAATGGAAAGTAAGTTTTTTCTTTAACTTTTATTGAGTAGTTTGTGTTAAATTTAGGTCGAGTATCGATTATCTTTCCAGGCTGATCTTGCACAATCTTTGATATTTCGCTCTCGCTCTCCCTCTCTGCCTGCCTCTTTCTCTCTCTCTCTCTCCTGCTCTCTCTCTCTCTCTCTCTCCCTCTCTCTCTCACACACATACATACACAGACACACATTCCCATTCCTAGATCCTCTCTATCTCTCCCTTTCTCGCCCCTTTTTCGACATCTTTCCCCATTTTTAGGTACCGCTTTAGGGGAGGAGGGGTGCTTTCTCTCTCTTACTCTCTTCTACATTTCGGGAGGGGCAAGTGGAGGGGATCGGGCTTTTTTTTTTCTCCTTCCCCCCCAAGGTTTTAACTTTCGGATTTTTAAACGTTTTGCAGATTTTTTGGGGGGGGGGTGCTTTCTCTCTGTCTCTCTCTCTCTGTCTCTGGGAAATGGGCTTATTTGGAACCAGGGCACGGCTGTCAAAAAGTCTTTCCTTTCCCGTTCTCTTCCTCTTCCTCTCCCTCACTCTCTCTCTCTCTCTCTTAACCCCCCCCCCTCCAAATCAGCCCTTTAACCTCGGATTCCAGAGCGTGGTGCCTCTGGGGAAAGTTTGGGGTGCCTCCGGGGGTCAGAGGCTCGGCTTTGGCGTTGAAGGGTGCGAGTGCCGGGTGGGGGAACGGAGGGGCCCCCCAGCCTCTCCCCCACTGTGGTGTGTGGATCTGTGTGCGCGGCTTTGGATGCGGCGGGGTGCTGCTGGGTTTGGCAGCAGCCGGGGGAGGGCGAGGAGGGCCGAGAAAGGAGCCAGGGACCCGCAGCCCGTCCGTTCGAGGAGCGGGAGCTCGCCCCGAAGGCGCTCCCTCGCCCGCATCTCGCCGGGGCCGGGGAGGCTTCCTCCATCGCTTCCCTTTGTGAAAGGGCTGCGGGCTGGCTCTCTCTCGCTCCCCACTTCCTTCCTTCCCTCCCTCCTTCCTCTCGGCCTCTCCTTCCTGCCTTCCTTCCTTCCTTCCTCCCTTCCTTCCTCCCTCCCTGCTTCGGGCTTCGGCGTTTTTTCGACTCGGGACTCTTGCCAAGGTTCCCTTCCCTCGCCTCGCGTTTGGTTCAACCGTGTGAGATAGAGCTATGGGGCGCGGGGAAAACCAAGCCCTCGCGTTGGCTCCGCTTCTCGGCAGCGGCATCCCTCCTCTCGGCGCCCTTCGCAACCTCACAATCACCAGTAAACGCGGGGAAGGGACCCTTTTGCCCCCTCCAATGCCACTGCCACCTCCAAGCTGCTGCCCCTTTCATCCCTTGCCCGTCCCTCACCTCCGCCGCCCCCAGCACAGGCGTATATGTATTTCTTTTGTTACCTGCCAGCCGGAGGGGGAGGGGGGGTCTCGGTCTCCCCGGCTGCTCGGGGAACTGGGCCCAGCCGAGGGAAGAGGCTCAGCAAGCCGGGTTCAGCCTCCGCGCCGTCCCGAGGAGGCTTTTTCGCTCCCATTCAGTCACACACACCCTCCTCCTCCTCCTCCTCCTCCTCCTCTTCCTCTTCGCCTCCTCCTCCTCCTCCTCTTCTTCTTCCACCTTCGGTACCAAGGCTTACATCGCAAACACAACACCCCCTTCCCGCCCTCCCCGCCACCACACCAAAAAAAAAAGAAAAAAGAAAAAAAAGGCGCCTCTCAACCCAAAGACAACTTGCCAGGCTGAAGATGGTGGATTTACATTGAGCCAGACTCCGCCAGGGTCACCCAGGAAGTCTGACTATCCCTCTATCTGACAGTTGCATTTCCTCTCCTCCATTCTGATCGCCTCTTTTTTTCTCCATATTATTATTAACCCTGTTCCATTTTTAATCAAGGATCAGGTAGCTGGCAAAGGAGAGAGAGAGGGAGAGAGAGAGAGAAAGGCAGACAAAGAAAAAAAAAGAGAGAGAGGGTTGATGATGTTGAAGGTGGATAAATATCTTTCATATTTATATTTGGAAAGGTGATTTCCCCTTTGGAAGGATTTCCAGTGGCTCGATCCTTAGGAGCGGAGGTTGAAGAGCAGACTAGTTTATTCTCTCTTTGAGAGTTTGGTGGATGTCTCAGTGGATGGATGGAAGGAAGAGGTAGTGAGCAGCAGCCTTGGAAACCCTGCCTGTTGTTGGTTAAATTGAGGCAGAGACTTGGCTGCGATTGGGACACCACTGTGACATGGGCATCGATCGCTTCCATTGAGAGCAATGCAAAAACACAGCCTGGGTATGTAACACTCTCAGTGCCATCAACCCTTGTTTTACTTTCTATTTCCTGACTAAGCTAGGCTAGCCAAAAGGGACTTTGCTTTTAAAAGTAGGGATGGGGAAGAAGGACTGAAGGGACAATGGAAGATGCTTGAAAGAAACTGGGTGGGTTGGAGGTGAAAAGAAAAACAAAATTTTAAATATGATTGTTTCATTTCCTATTCTACTTGGTATTTCTAAGGAGTTTTCTTCTCTGTTGTGGGAAACTTAAGACAAGAAAAATATAACGATAGCAACTGTAATCATGTTTTGGTTTTGGTTTTTTAAAAAACAATAACAATCTTTCCAAATAATATCTGTGTATAGATAAAGTAGATGTATCTCAGACCCTGAAGAGGAATATCAGGCACTTTCAAGCAGCTGGAAGGCACACCAAAATGAAAGATGTTTAGCCAGCTGTTTTAACCTCCTGCACCTGGCTTGAGTGCTGGGGCTCACTCGGATTATTCAGTGAGCTGGGCTGAATATTCATATTCTAGGATCTACACACTGGCTGTAGCATCCTATAGGCATTGCCTAGGGCTTGGAAGGCTTTCTGCAACATAAACATGTATTCAGTTGTTTTTCTTCTTATGGAAGCGAACTTATAGGGTCAATGAAATAGAAAGAATTAGTCATAAATCTTGAAAAGTGAAATCTAGTCAAAGAACAAAGAAAGGTCAAGTAAAACATTTGTAGAAATCATAACACTAGTCATAATGGGACCTGCTTAGTAGATTTAACAGTGATATTAACTTGTTTTCTAAAATGCAAAGTGATGTGCATCCCTTCTGTTTCATAATAGATATGAGATTGGGTTTTTATAGCAAAAAAAAAAAATACTGCATTGTTCACTATGTAAAGAAAGGCTGAGAGAATCAGTTTAATATGAGAGAATTTACTGCTTCCATTCTTACCATGAGCCTAAATTTACACAATGAAATTTGATTATCTCTAATAACAGTCTTAGCTCCTGTACTGGATGGATGAGAATTGAGGTGGTTTTGTTGATTGCAAAGGTTTAATGTTGCATTTCAGAATCTGATGTGGTTTAGCCTTCCTTCCATTAACTGGAAAACCCCTGAGGTTTTACAATTATTTCTTAAAGATAATACATTTAAGATTGCATTGGTAGGCTGGAGAAAAGTCATATAGGCAAGAAGGGAAGCCCTTAATAACTCTTGAGATTCAGACATGTTCAGCAGTTAGATTGGCTCTGACTTCACCAAGGGTCGACAATGTGTCATTTCCATGAAGCCAAATTGCCCTCTGCCTATATGATATTAATGTGCAAATCAATATTTCAGGGATTAAATTTCCCTTCTTCATTTTTTATGGTTTCTACCTCAATAAGTCTCAAGTCTATTAGAAGAGGCTGGATGATTTAAAATCTTTCACTGCCGAATGGCTTGTTGTAATCTTGTTTCACATACCATTTTTGGATTTTTGCTCTAAAAGGCGAAGGGCATTGTAGAGATGTTGATAGGGTAGGGGCAAGCACAATTCTATAAGGACTTTCCATTTAGAAATAAAAAGATATTGCTGGTAAACATTTATATGTTATATACATTGTACTGCTTTAAAATACTGTTAATGATGTGTTGATATATTTTGAAATCAGTTGAGGCTCTTTCCTTATTAGTGATGTATTAGCATTCTTATGTTTTTAAAAGATACAGCAGCATGCTTGGATTATTTTGGAGTGAGTATTCTTTAGATCTTCTTTGAAGAATATCTAAAAGACTATTTCAGGTTAATTTACATAAATGATATAAAAACTCTGCCACTGCATCTGAGTAATGTTAGTTGCATTTTATTAATGAAGCAAAGGGACCTTTTGCTTCAATTTTCATCCTTTAACGTTCTTATGTATTGGTAGCAGTTTATTAAGAGTAGTCATTTGAATATTCATGATCTGTTAAAAATGGAAAGAGATCAAGGAGAAAACCATACGTTGCAGAAAATTTAGGTCATACACAAGGTTGCAAGTTTATCACATTTTGGGAAGGCCCCATTCTCTGTCATTTGGTGGTGTTTTATAGGCTTAGACCATCTGGACTAAGTTCCGTTCAGCTGCATGGATTTTGTATGTAACAGAACATTTTTTCCCATTCACTGTGAAATGTTCCTTCTTAAAAACATACACCAGACTCGCATAATTTAGTCTGCTAAAAGAAATGCATATGGAATAAGAACAAAAGGCTCTTTAATCTCTTTGTTTTTCTTCAAGATTCTTGTCTGTTTGGTTATGAAGAGTCATGTTTATTGAGCGGATGATTCTGAGGTGTGACATTAAAATAATATATGATTTTTGGGGTCTGTGCTGATTCTGGTGTCTCCTTGCCTGTCAAAACATAGTTAATCTATTCTTATTTACAATTAATCTCAATAAAATTAATCTTAACTGTGCATTAGTCAGTGGCTTAAAATATCTAATTATATTCAATTAACTGCTGTCATAGTAATTAACACTGCTTAATTGCTTCAGCATATATTTATGTAAAGCTCATTAGTTCCTGGCTGCTCTTTTTCTCCTCCCCTCATTCTCTTTTTATTGCTGTCACAGCACTGACATCAAATCCAGGTTTCCTTTTGGAGGGTGAGGAGGAGAACAATTTTAAACTTTTAAGATGTAGCTGTGATAATTAATGAATCTGTAACATTGTCTTCAGCCTAATCTCGAGCATTTTCCTATGCTTGTTTTTTAAAAAGTAATGCTACCGGGACTTTATAGAATCTCCTGTTGTAACATTTCTGAAAATATTTCTAGCTTTGTTGATCGAAATATGAGAAGTCAGGTTAAGCTTTGCATTTATAAATGAAGAGCTTTTCCTGCATCTGCCTTGGGCTGTACCCACAAGGCAGAGCTTCCCTATTCCCAAATAATTCAAAGGGTTAAATACTTGGCCAGGGTTCAAATTGCAAAGTGCCTAGGGAGATTGCATGTGAATATGTACAGGTTTCATGTAATTAGTGCTTAATTATATTAACATATGCAAATTGTCAACTTAGGAGCTTGTTGAGCTGGCAAAGATCAGCCTGGCACAATTGCTGTATTGTTCTGAGACAAGAATGGATTTGAAGTTGGATTGTGGAAACACATAACTAGCTATCTAATTTAACTCATACCATGGTGAAATTTCATTAGTCTCCATGGAGACTGGTTTAATTGTGCTGACTAATGTTCTAGGCTGCAGAATGTCATAAAAAGAAAGCGTTGTTTGCCTAATCCACCTTACAATGACACTTGTTTGTACATGTTTCCTTTGTGTGACAATTTGCATATGCAAATAAATAGTTTCCCATCCCCCATTTGTCATGCCTGTTCATTACCCATGAAGAGGACATTGTTACTAGGCTGTTACTGAGTCTCCCAAGACAGGATAGTGTCAACCAGTCCAGCCACATTCTTTCATAATTTGTTTCTGATTAATAGACCAGAGTGAGGCTCATTCTATTCAGGCCTCTGCAAAGGGAAGGTCAGTTCTGTCACTGAAAGGAGTTTCCGCAGCAACTGAAGCCCCCCTTCCCTCTCTCCTTTTCTTCTTTGGCTTAACAGAATCATATTTAGAATAATGTATTCTTGCTCTAAGGAAAATGTCCTCTAATAATCTCTCGTTTCCTAACGCAAAAGATAGAAAAACAAAAGAGATTCTGGTTTTGGAATATTAATCCTGTTTTTGACAGAAAGGTAAACTGATATAATTGCTTTTCAGTCGAAGAAATGGGGGTTTATACAAGTGTGAAAGCATCGGAAAGGATTAGCATTTTTTTGCATAATGAAAAGCTCTGCTGAATAGGGCACTGAATGGTTGACTGAATGACTAAGATGAAAGGAAGACGAAAATGCAAGCTTCTCTTTCTTTAAGCCTCTGCTCAGCTCTCCCTAAAGTTATGTTTGTCCAAGACTTGAGAAAACAAGCAGAAGCTCAGATTTCCGCAACTTTATAAGATGCCTTGAATTTCCATCATCATGCTGATGAATATGTATGATAATGGTGCAACTAGAAGATGATAGACACAGGTTCGTATGTGATAGAAACATAACAGGCTAATCAAATATTGACTATTGGGTATCAATTCTCAGTGCTTTGCTGGTGGGGAGGGGCAAAGGTGAAATATTATATTTGTAAAATTGGTAGAATGTTTACACCAAGAGGCATAAGAAGCTAAAATTATTGAGCCTTTTCTTTTTGGTACAAGTTTAGCTGTTTTAAATCATAGTGTTTTTTCTGCTTTAAAATTAAAATAGATATTGACTGTGTATTCTGTGTGATGTTATAGTAACAATTACTAGGATCCAAAACTGCATGAATTTGGTCAGTTATAAATATAATTTAGGAAGTTAGAATTAATGGGTTTTATTCCTGGTGTGTGTTAGCGTTTCATTGTTTGATACGTTTACAGTAAGGTCATAAGTCATGTTAGTGACAACCCAGTCCCTACTCCTATTGAAGTAAGTGATAATATATATATTGACTTAAATGGGACCAGGAGGAGGCCTAAAGCTATGACTGTAATTGGTTAGCTGTTGACAATGTGATCTGTGCTTCTAATTATCTGCTTTCAACTACTGGGACAGTTAAAATACACTTACAGTGCACTCCTATACATGCTTACTCAAAAGTAAGTGTTTGTAAATAAAATGGTACTTAGTTTCATGTAAATGTTAAATAATAGTAATATAAGAGTGTATAACTTTAGTGTATGTGATTGCAGTCTAAATGTTTATACACTTTAGAAAATAATTATGTATACAAATAAGGTGCAATTTGAAGAAATATGTATATGTCGGTATGTTAAGTAGTGCCTTTTTTACTTTTCTCAAGTCATTGTATTTGTATTTAGAAAATCATTGCAAAAACACTTTTCTTCACAAACATTGTACTTGTATACAACGTTAGGATTTTTTGTGGATTAACAAATATTAGAAAGAAAGAAATCTTTGCAAGTTGTAGAATATTGACAGATTGGTATGGGATTGTAATCAAATGAGGTCTAGTAAGTCATTAAGTATTCATTTTGGAAGCTAATGTCAGATTTTTTTTAAAACTTTGCAAATGTTTATTGATAATGTTTGTATATCTTTAACGTATCTTGTAAAATGACAACAAACCTACGTATAGACTGCACATTCAGATAAGAAGTTACATACTAAGAACTCTGGAGAAGAAAAAGTAGCTAATTTAAAAATAGAGTATATTGTAAAGTAAGCAACAGGTGTTCTAACTAGGAGTTTTACCACTGTTTAAAAGCTGAATAGTATATGGGTAAATGGTAACTTAACTTATGCACTTTCTGCATTCTTATTGAACAGTCAGAAATCTGATTGCTCATACATTAAGACCGAAGCTGAAGTCCTGTATACGTGTAGGAATACATTCATTGAACACAGGTGAGACTTGCTTTTGAAAACTTGTGGAAAGACATGGCGGAAATACAAACAAACTCTTGTTTAACACACATGCATAAATGTAGGTAGGACTGCAATGTGAACATCTAAGAGATGAAGTTTCAGCTACCAGAATACTATTATTATTAAGTATTATTATTATGAAAATCCTACTGAATTTGGCATTCTCTGTGTAATTATGCTTGAGTTTGTAGTTATAATAATGTAACAGATTGGGAGAAGAAAAAAAATGATCAAGTTGAGGAGTTTAAAGAGATTTGTGTGTTGTAGTCTGTACAGAAGAAAACTGATTTCTGTTACGTATTTAAGAAGTTTAGGATATATCTTTTAATATGGATACGTAGCAGACACATCCCGTAATTTTGATATTTTGGGGTATCATATGTCCTTTTTTGTTATTCTTGCTTTACTACATTTGGAGTCATAAAGGTTTGGAATGCTAGAATCTGTATAGGTGAAGATAAAAATTGAAATAAATAATAGGAACAAATATTTGTCTTTAAGTAAAACACATTTAGCACAAAATGTCATATTTAAATGGTCATATCCTTTTTAGTATGATTCAAAAATTATCTGTTAAAATCTAATTGTTTCTCTTAGTTTTGAAAATGTTTAAAGTAACTGTTGGAAAGTTACTTTCTGATAGATGTATAATATTTATTGTCATGTTGAACTGATTGGACTGTATCAATTCTCATGAAGATCAGGTCATTAGGGTAAAAATAGTTGTAGTCTTAAACATGTGATAAAATCTTTAAGAGACAACTCTCTTATCTGGACAGGAAGAAAGAGTAAAAACTAATATTCACTGTGATTTTTTTAAAAAAACTTGTGCATTAAAAATAGGTGAACGTGTAGCAGGGATATTATTAAGGAGGGAAGCCATTGTGTTGTGGGGTTTTTTGTTGTTGTTGTTGTTGTTTTTTGGCTTATTTGTAGTCCCCAGTGTGATAAAAAGTTTCTGTTTTGGTTCGTGCTTACATCAATAAAAGTTTGGAATATCTCATATTGTTATGTGATGGCTTTAGAAGTAACATCTAAATATATCATGATGTAAATCTGCATATGTGTCCACATGATTAACATAATTGAGATTTTTAAAATCCTAAACTTAAGTTTGATGATTATACATAATAGGCAGAAAATGTTATGAGCTTTACAGTTGAAGCAGAAGAAGAAGGGACAAAAACAATAAACACAGAGAAACTGTATCTTACCAGTTATCACTAATATCATATGGATTGTTAAAATAAAATAAAATGTATACAGTTAACAATATATATCATATTTATATACCATAATCTCTCATACTTTCATATTCTTTTACTCAAATCCCTGGTGATTTTGCCTCAGAGATATGGTCTTTGATGCACTAGGGTGCACTTCAGGTTTGACCACTAGAGACATCATCTCTTTTAAATAACTTGCTTCTTAATAAACAGTAACGCATATACAGTCCCAACTCTTATGTCAAATATTAGACAGTTTCAACAACCGCACAAAGATCTTTATACTGATTGGGCAGTAAAGCTGTGTAATGTGCACTTGTCCTCTGTCTCTTCTGCCACTAGGCTGCATGCATCATGTCCTGCTTCAGTGGAGTGCAGGTTAAAAACTATAATTCCCTTGACTTCCTGTACTGTCCCAGGAGAAATCAACATACAGACAAATCCATCCAAATACAGTCATACAGAATTAGGAGTGGAGGATGGTTATTCTGGTTAGAGTTAGCTACTATACTACCCAGATAATTCTTTGGAAATCTAATTTTAAATTAATAACCTGAATGTTTCAAGTTCTGCATGATTTGTAATTGATGATAATGGGCATATTTGATCTAATATTGAGGTTCAGGCTTGGTTTTATTATTTGTGCAATGTATTAAATTAGTGCATACATTGTGTGCTCTCCCACTGGCCACAAGGATGTTAAAAATATAATAAATATGTGTTTTAAAACATTTTTAAATGCTGATAATTGAGGCACAATCATACTTTCCTTCATGGTCTAAATTGAAACAAACATGAATATCCTTAATTCATGTCTACTAATATCATTAGAAATTGAGTAAAAACTAAGGTCTGGTTCACCACCTGTAACATCAATTAACCCATACTGTTGTAATCCTAGTTACAAATATTATCTATTGTATCAGTTTATAATATTTAAGTATATTTTATATAGTAATAACATTAATAATTATGCAGATGAACATATTAACATTAATTTTAAAAAACTCAAGTTATTTCTAAAGCAGTAAATACAAATGTTAAAGGTAGTTTACTTCAAGCCTGAATCAGAAAATCAGTTTTGTGAGTTTGGAAAATTGGTAACTCTTAAAGATTGTAAAATTCAGGTCTAGCTTGACAAGTCTTGCCAATTTAGATCTGAACCTTCCTCACAAAACAAGTATTCTAATCCAAGCTATCAAATCACCTGCCATCAATCGTTTGTTGCGATCTGTGATACTAGTGAAATACATAGATTACTTCTAGTGGCTTCAACAAGACTTCATAGTTAACTTGCAACCCTACTAGAATCACCAACTTTTATAATAGCTATTGGCCAGCATTTTCTTGTGAGAAACACAGGCATGCAGAAATCAATCAGGTGTCCCCCTTGCCCAGGGCATAGTGCTACAGTGTTGAGGAAAATAATCATTTATTTAATTTTTGCATGTCTGATTGTTGCAAAAGGCACAAGACCAAAACCAATAAAAAGTTAGCAGTTCTAAACCCTCAAAGGCACAGTCTTCTGTGTACTGTCTAATTTGAGGTCAAGATACAAAGCCTAGACTAACAAAGAAAATCAAAATTTTCTAGAGCCGTTATGCTTTTAAATCTAGATGAAAGTGCAGAGCAGTTATCACTATCTTTGACCTTTTATATCTTCTGTTACAGCTGTATTTATAAAACAGTCACATACTATTAATTTTTCCCTCATTCCATAGCAAGTTATGGAACAGATTTAGCATTTCCATTGTCTCAGTATTGAATGCCCCTGTGGAAGGCATACAGTACAGAAAAAGGGCTAAATCCGACAATGTGTCATGATGGAATTGTCCCCTTCAATCCTCCATGTTGTCTGGGAATTAGCTCCAGATGATTCCCAAGTCCTTTACAGCCAGCTGTGGGCAGGGATGCTGCAATATAGAGAGATTCTATAAATTCTGAGGGGCAGGAATGCTACAATATAGAGAGATTCTACAAATTCTGCCACGTAGATTCTGCCATTCACCAGTACAAGTCCACCATTACTGCATATTCTAAATGTTGTCATAGAGTCAGAGAATTCTCCCATTTTCTAATAAGATGTAGTTAACATAGGCCTAAATGAAATTGTTAGCCCAAGCTACTTTAGATTCATTCTATTAATAGGAACTTGTTAATCAACAATTAGGTAAATTTTATTGATTTAGTTTATCATCTTTAATTTGCACTAACTATTGAATTTAGTCATATAATAGATTATTACCTATCTTCTTTCACAATTTGTGCCAACTCTGCACTGTTGTTATTCAATATAGAGCACTCTCAGGAGATGATTTAGTGTTTAAATACAGGGGATAGACACATTTGGGAAGAAATCTCATTTGCAGTAATCATACTCACATTTCAGGAACTGATTTTAAATAAGCAGTTTTAAGGTTTGATATGTTTTTAATTTTAATGTATATGTTTATTTTACTATGTATGTTCGTATGGCATCAAATTGCTGCCTATATATGTAAGCTGCCTTGAGTCCCCTACGGGGTGAGAAAGGCGGGTTATAAATATAGTAAATAAAAAGATAAAATAAAAACTCTGAGAATATCAGTATTCTTTATAATGCAATTGACCCAAATGATGTTATGGTTTATTAATTATATGGGATATGGTGCATAGTATTTTTATAATAGTAGTTTCTTATGTGTGTGGGAGGGATATAGGATTATCTTTGCTTATATGGACTTAATATTTCAAATAGAGCAATCCTGTTTCTAGGAGGATGACACAAAAGTTGTTGAAGAGGTGAAGACTTGAGGGGAAAAAATGGGGCAAATTTCCCCTTGTTTCAAATGAAACAGTGCAGATTAGGAACTATTAAGATTTGCCAGGTCTTGTGGGTCCTGGAAGACTGTTTAAGTGCTCACTGTCAACAGGAAAATCATGAGCGGCACTTAAAGTGGCTCACCTCTGATTTATTCATAAACCTCACATGAGCACTTGGCTTTGTTCTTGCTCTGGTAAGGAGAACTGATTCCAATAAGAACAGGAATAAAGAGCTTCTTGCATGGTCCAGAAGTGAATAGCACTTTACCTCAAAGCATGACCTCCATTCCCAAGTCTGTTGTGTTACAGTTGACTCTGCCTCTGTGTTTATTCTCTGAAGAATTGTTAGGAAAAGTTAAAACAAATAATATATCTTACAAAGCTTCTAGACTCAATGATGACTGTGTGGCTGAAACTTGGGTTCTTCTGCCTTTGTGAAAAGCGTGCCCTGATCATATCAAACACAGTGATTTTCTTTCAAAATAGTTTAATTTTAATGCTATGATTGGAAATTAGATAGATGAATTGATTTCACTGACACTGAAATGAAAAATCTTATTTGAAGAAAGGCAGGTTCAAGTTAATGAATACTGCAAACAGATATTTTGTGTGATTCTAAGAGACAGAAAGTGCTTTCCTAATTTATTAGGCATATTTGATTGTTTCAGTTTATTTATATTTCTCAATAAGAAGATACACAATCTGCCATTAGGGAAGAGACCTTTACAAAACTTCGAAATGGCATGTTTGCACTAGGGCAGAGGTTGAGTACAGTAATGTTCAGATTCTGCTTGAATCTGCCCTTTTCTTCTTTTATTTGTGTTTACCTAAGGTTTAGATGTTTTAAAATTGGCTTGCATTTTCACAATAAATTAATCAAAAGAAGAATCATACTGGAAGATAGTGATGAGACTTAATGATATGTCTTTAGATAAGGCAGTACTTGTGTGCAATCTGATCACAGCTATCAGCTCATTTGTCATGGCTGAAGTGAAAATGTCAGGACCAATGAGTGTATGAGTGCTGAAGGGGGCGAAAGGGCTGTTGGAGACACTTTTGTGCTGGGAGTGGGCCATAGCTTAAATGCAGCTCTAGGGAAATACTTGGATTAGCTAACTTTGTGCACAAATCCCTAGCATAACAGAATTAGTTGGGAAAATGAAGTTTGTTCTGTATGTGTGCAAGGGGAGGGGTGCCTGTCAGGTTGCTCTAGATTGTAACCTAATAACTATAAAGTGGTAAAGTACTATATTAACTAAATTTAAAGATAAAATGTATACATGTTGGAGTAAAAAAATGGCATTCAACATTACAGTCTGTTTTTGTGCAGTTTAGCTACTTGTTATCTTTGATGTCATACTGTCATAATGAAATGCATATCATATTTGTCATTTTGAGAAATTTCATTATACTAAATTTTTAGCATTCAGTTGGGAGTTAGTTTTATTCTTTCAACAGTGGGAGGCGATGTAACAAAGAACCATCAGTGGGACACAACATTTTTGCTTCCTATGGATGTGTCTTCTCCTACCCTGAATTCTTAATTTGTAGTATCTAAGGATTTTCATATTGTAGCTTATTTTCTTTGTGTCAGAAACCAATTTGTGTATGGGTCTAGTGAAGTCTGGATTTCTTTCCAGTGCAGATAAAAGACCTTAAGGCTTTTTTTGTTTCAAAGATGCAACAGAGATTATTCCAGGTATCTACTGGAATGTCATAATAAATGCAGAGAAAGGAAGTCTACAAGTCACTTGCATTTCCTTTTTTGCTACTAATTTGTGCATCAGCTTTTAATAATCATATTCATTTTGTTTTTATCAGAGGATTATCTATAGTTGCAGAATCTCCTTAATGTGTGATGGTTAATAGCATAGAAATACTGATAGGGAAGAAAAAACTGCTGCAAACATAAAGCATCTGCAGTGTTTTTTCTCATATAGTTATTCTGTTAAACATGTCTGTTCTGATTGCTTAGCCTTTCCACTTACTAAATATGTTCTGAGAGCTGAGTTAAAATAAATTCAGTTTAAACATCCCTGAATGTATTGTCTTACATTGGCCTTCAAATATGTCATACTTACTAAATTGTTTAGGATAGTTTATTTTCTTCTCTGAATTGCTCAATGCAATGTTTCTCAAATTCAGGTCCTCGATGTTGGACTGTGATTTCTGGAATCCCTAGTTGGCATGACCAGTGATCAGTGATTCTGGGAGTTTTAGTTCAATGGTCTCGCCTATAATTCAAGAAGGATATTGACAAACTGGAATGTATCTAGAGGAAGGCAGCCAGCATGGAAATTATACCCTATGAGGAGTAACTTAGGGAGCTGCATGTGTTTAGCAGATTAAGAGGTGACATGATAGCTATGTGTATATATCTGAAACATTGTGGAAAGAAGCCCAGTTCTTTTGTGCTGCTCCAGAAACTAGGGATGCATTCTACACAGTTAAATTAATGCAATTTGACACCACTTTAATTGCTGTGGCTCAATGCTATGGAATCATGGAAATTGTAGTTTTATAAGGTCTCCAGCCTTCTCTGGTGTGTGCTTGTGCCTCACCAACTTTAACTCCCAGGAGTCTATAGCGCTGAGTCATGGCAGTGCTATAGCACTGAGTTTGGCAGTTAGTGGTGTCAAAGCTGATTCATTTGACAGCATGTAGCCAGCCCAGGACATGGAGAAAAGGAAAAGAGATTCCGTCTAAAGATTAGGAAAAACCTTCTGATACTGAGAACTGTTCAACAGTAGAATATGCTGCCTTGGAGTATGGAAGGGTCGCCTTCTCTGGAGGCCTTTTCCTGAGAATATGGCTTAATTGCCATCTCCCAGGGTGCGTTCATTGTAAATTCATGCATGGTAGGGCATTAGACTGGACTGCTGTTGTTAGGTATCATTGGTCTAGAACTGAAAGTGTGTCCAATTTACTCAGTCAAACAAAAAGTTTTTGATTCTTTACAATAGCCCTTCATCCTAACAACTGTCTGAACTTATAAAACTCAGGTCTCATCTACACTATATGGCTAATACTTTAGACTGGCCTCAGAGGCAGACACACACACTTGTCCTATATCTGTGGCTGCAGCAGGTTGGAGTCCAGATGTTGGACTGAGTTTGCATCGGCCCCACTGGACTAGCACCTTCTTCACCACTCCCAGATGGGTGCAGAACTCCATGAGAGCTTTTAGGCATTGTGGGTACTCTTGCTTGACATTAGCAGAGGTGTCTCTGCACAATCAGGAAGAAGCAGCAGCAGAAAGACATGGGCCCGAGCTATCCCTTTCCCCCCACTGCTGATGAAGTAGCTTAAATAAGGGAATGGTCAGTGTGGACAACAAGCTGGTCTGTATTGAACCCGATTCTGCTGTCCACACTGTCAAAGCCATGAGGTTGTTCTGGACCATCATGCAAACTCCGTAGAGCCCCCCCCCCCTTTTCTTAACATGAGGCTAAACTGGGTTAACCTTCTTTACCCCATGATATCCATCACAGGTGGTTGAATGTGGTCGGGGCAGCCAAGCTCTAACACATGGTAAGTATGGGTTATTAGGCCTGTATAAATGGAACCAAAGTTATCTTTTTGCTAAATTACAGTAGGTGGCTTTGTCTGTGAGACAGAAATAGGTAAAGTATTTTTTGTATCTAGAAAACATTTCTACCAAAAGGGATTTCTAACTATTAATTCCAGTGCAAGACTCCTTGAACTCTTTGATAAAAACTGAAGAACCACCACACTGGATCTAGATATATGTTTAATCCAGCATTCTTTCCCCATAGTGACTAACCTGATAGCTATAGGAAATCCTCAGGCAGTGCAATGTATGCGTCTTGTGTATATTCCCCACCAGATGGTATTGGTAGCTATTGTTATCCTTAACAAATATGTAAAATTTATAGCCACCTTAGTTAGTTCTATCTTATAATAGCAAATATTACAGTTCTGTGGGTTATGTGTTGTATGAGAGGTTCCTTTCTCATCCCTGAATCTTCCACTCTTCATCTTTACTATATCACTCTGGATTCTAATATGGGAGAAGTAGACCAATGTTTACCTATTCACTTTCACCATAATGCATAATTTTATGTAGCTCTATCATTACTATTTTAAAGCCTCAAAGGCTCACACTTCATTCCTTTTTCTCATTGGGAAGTTGCACCAGTCATTACTATTTTTGGTGACTGCTTTCTGCATCTTTTCAAGCTATGTGATGTCATGTAGTATGTCTAGTGTGGTCATACCCCAGAATTGTATAAGGGCATTACAGTATTAGGAATTTTATTTTTTATTCCTTTCCTAATAATATGAAACTGACCATTGTCACAGCAGCCATGCAGTATGCATATTGAATGATACATCGTAACACAAAGAATATTTTCCAGATCAGTAACCACTTTCATATTCTCTAAACATATATATGAAATTGGATGGGTTTTTCCAGTGTGAATCACTTTTCACAAATTTAATTGAGTTGCATATTCATTGTAATGCCGTATTCAAATTTGGAGTGGTCCTTTCACCCTTCACTGGTGTAACTCCTGAAATAATTTGATTTCATTGTTGAGTCCTACTCCAGATCATTTATGAACAGTTTAAGAAGCACTGGTTTCAAAATATATCATTGAAGCTTCTAGTGTTTACATAACTCAATTTTAAGTATTGCCATTTATTCTTGCTCTTTGCTTCCTGTTCTTTAATCCATAAAATAATCTCTCCTCTTATTCTGTGATTGCTATATATCAATCTTTGTTGAGGATCCTATCAAAAGCCTTTGAAAGTACAAATGAACAGTGTCTGCTTCTCTCATACTGATATACTTGTAGATTCTCTGGAAAACAACTAAACATTTAGCGAAGTAGTAGTACCTTTGCAGAAGCCAAACTGATTCTCCTTCAGTTCTCTTCTGTTGCTTGATGATTTTATTTTTAATTATGTTTTCCACTGCTTAGTCACATTTGGTGTTTGAGATCATTACTAAAATGTCAATTGTCTTGTAAATACTGTACTTTTGCTAACAGAGATCTCCCTGCCATTAAGCAAGCAGAAGTTATTACCTTGGGTTATAGATGGATTTGGGGTGCTATTACAATTGCACATTAAGATAAATAAAAGATTAATAGACTTCCAGGGAATAACCCTTTGGAAAAGTTTTCTATTTATTTTAATGAAGTTTGCGCACAACTTTCTAGTGGGTGGTGTTCTGTGTTAATTACTATTTCTCTTAATGTCCTATAATACTTTGGTTTGTGTCCTACATTGTTTGTAGCAGGAATAACAGTTAATGATAAAATATTTTTTCTTGACTAAAAGTTCAAAGAATATGCCTTGTAGGTCTGAGAACATGGAGAATTAAAGCATAAACTAATGATACACATTTGAAGACAAATGGGCATCCAGACATCTTTAAATATAATTCAGCTAGATCCAAAGCAATCTGGATAAAATTCTACACATTGCAGGAGGATTTTCTTATCTCTTACTTCAGCACTTCCTTGCACTAGCTGAAAAAGCTTTTTGGAGGAGCATGCAACACTCCTGTATAGTATTGGGTAGAGCAGTGTTTCTCAACCTGGGGATCGGGACCCCTGTGGGGGTCGCGAGGGGGTGTCAGAGGGGTCGCCAAAGACCATCAGAAAACATAGTATTTTCTGTTGGTCATGGGGGTTCTGTGTGGAAAGTTTGGTCCAATTCTATCGTTGGTGGGGTTCAGAATGCTATTTCATTGTGGGTGAACTATAAATCCCAACAACTACAACTCCCAAATGGCAAAGTCTATTTTCTCCAAACTCTACCAATGTTCACATTTGGGCATATTGAGTATTTGTGCCAAGTTTAATCCAGATCCATCATTTCTTGAGACCACAGTGTTCTCTCGATGTAGGTGAATTACAACTCCAAAAACTCAAGGACAATGTCCGCCAGACCTTCCCAGTATTTTCTCTTGGTCATGGGAATTCTGTGTGTGAAGTTTGATTCAATTCCATCATTTTTGGAATTCAGAATGCTCTGATTGTAGGTGAACTATAAATCCCAGCAACTCCAGCATTACCAAATGACAAAATCAATCATCCCCAAACCCACCAGTATTCTGTTTGGTTGTGCATTTAAGTAATCAGATCTAATTTGCCAAATAGTCACTGTTGAATGTTTTTATATTGTGAAATGCTATTTTAAATTGCAAATTGCTTGGAGCACCTTGGTGGAGAGCGACTAATTAAGAAGTAAAGTGAAGTGAAGTATTCAGATTTGGGCATATCGGGTATTTGTGCCAAATTTGGTCCAGTGACTGAAAATACATCTTGCATAGCAGATATTTACATTACGATTCATAACAGTAGCAAAATGACAGTAATGAAGTAGCGATGAATATAGCGTTATGGTTGGGGGTCACCACAACATGAGGACCTGTACTAAGGGGTACCCAATACTATACAGGAGTGTTGCATGCTCCTCCAAAAAGCTTTTTCAGCTAGTGCAAGGAAGTGCTGAAGTAAGAGATAAGAAAATCCTCCTGCAATGTGTAGAATTTTATCCAGATTGCTTTGGATCTAGCTGAATTATATTTAAAGATGTCTGGATGCCCATTCAGAAGGTTGAGAAACACTGGGGTAGAGTGTAGGTTATTGTGATAGTCAGAGAGAACTGGCAAAGAACTGAGTGTTACCTTCTGTGAACAGGTATGCTGTTTGCACATGTTAAGGTGGTTGTTGTTCTGTGCCTTCATGTTTCCAATTAATGGCAACCCTAAGGTGGTCCTATCATGCGGTTTACTTGGCAACATTTATTCATATTTGTCTTTGCCTTCCTCTGAGGTGAGAGAGTGTGACTTGTCCAATGTCATCCATTGCTAAGTAGGGATTTGAACTAAGATACCTCTGATTCAAACCTCTGTCGCTTGGTGTACATTTCTTTGGTTTTGTATCTAGTAGAAGCACGTCATTTTAGTAGACCTAAGAATTGAGTTTCCTATTTGTATCATCTGTGAGATAAGGTAACAGGTGGAACTAGATGTGCCATATATGAATCTGTAATAATAGAAAACAGTACTCTGTTTAGACTTTCTTCAGTATTGAGACAAAGTCCTACCTTCTTATTTACTTACTTTCCTTGTGATAACAGTGATACATGTGAAGTTTTTCTATGGTCATATTGAGGTGAAAAAGATTCCTTCTCAAGATGCATTGCTTTCTCCATGATGGCCATGATGGTCGCAGGTCTGGCTTTGCTTGTTCTCTGCTCCCGTGACAAAGAAACCAGGGCGAATAATTTGTTGTTGTTGTTGTTGTTCATTCGTTCAGTCACTTCTGAGTCTTCATGACCTCATGTACCAGTCCACGCCAGAGCTCTCTGTCGGCCATCACCCCCCCCCCCCCCAGCTCCTTCAAAGTCAAGTCAGTCAATAATATCTGGACAGAACTAACGTGTGCATGTGGACTTCTTGTACAGCTCCAGGATAGTGAAACCCAGTGCATGTGTGCCTCAGGGAGATTTTGTTTTTTTACAGTGGATTAATTATTTTTAGTAATGAAAGTCCATCTGTAACTTCTAGTGTCAATTATAAATATTATGAATTCCAAGCTTATCCCAGATAAGCAAGATTGGAGCCATAGTTGGCAGATTCACTTTTTCACAAGAAAATGTACAACTGCATATTCCGCTTCCTTCCATAGTACCTAAAACACTTCAACCAGTCCAAAAAGAGAGGGAATTCCTGTCACCCGGGATGTGTGATTAGGAAATTGAGGATACAGAAAGAATGAATGGACATAGTGAGAGAACAACATTAAGAAAGGGAAAAAAAGGGTGAAAGAATGGGGGAAGAAAGAAGCACAGGAAAAAATGAAATATATATGGATACATGGTTATCAAGGGGTTTCTAACTCAGGTTTCTAAAGCCTGGTACTGCCCATTTTGAATAAAGTTGCCATTCTTGGTCTTGAAACCAAGACATTGGCTTTTTATATGAATTGATAGCCATCAGCAAAGTAATTTCTTTCATCGAATTATCACAAATCTTTGTTTCAAATACTCTTTACATTTCTTCCCTTTTATGAAAAGTGAACTGTTCCTTTTTGGCTAACATGCGCATATTATTGAATTCTACTGATTAACAATGTTAGTGTAAATTATCCTATACTGGTTTCCTGCTCTTTGAGGGTGCATAGTCCAAGGGATCTCGTTAGGTTCTTTCTCCATCAGACATTGGGCTGTTTTAAATGTATAATTATTGTTGCATGTTATTTGATAGCTGTACTAATTGCTGCCAACCATTGTCTGTTTGCACTTAATGGTGAAATCTGATCAACATCCTGCTTTGGTTGATGTTTGGTGGTAAACTTTAATTAACTCTTATTACATTGAAGAAGAGCTCAGATTTAGTGCTAACTAATCATTTACCTTCATTATGTCCTGACAGCTCCACTTGTTTCTGGTCTTAATAGATATACCTTAGTCATTAAATAAACCTTCATGTCTTCATGCCTTGAAGTTGTGCCACCTTGATATTTTGTTACTTAAATAGTAAGGATGATTGGCTAAAGAAGGATTTGAACTAGTGGTGTGTGCAGGGAAGAGGGGCCAGGAAGTGTAGACAACTGTCTAAAATGGCCTTTTTCATACCACATAATTTTCTTTGAATGGTAGTTATGGATTTAAGATAACATTACTTTTTCAACATGATTTCCATATACATGCATTTTTTGAATCAGTACAATTAAGCTTGTCTCCTGTTGGGTTTCTTGTAATTATTTTTATTGAAATACTTTTTCTGTAATGATATTGAAGTTAAGTAATCAGGTTACTGGCAGATCATGTAAAATTCAACTCAAAATTGCTGGCTGCTTGATTTTAATTTGTCTGACATCAAGTTTGTTTGAAAAGGGATAATATGTAGTTAAACCAAGGGGCTTATAATTATGGCTGACATTTGTTTGTTTATAATGAAAACTAATTAAAGTTCATACATTTTAAAGCACAAAAGTTAATTACTGAATTGCTCACTTCACTTATGCAAAGCAGTTAAATTAACTTGCACTAAAAATGACAAGAGGCTCTGCATAATAAAAACAAATGTTCCAGCTGATCTTTCACTGTCCAAAAAAATTATCACCAGATTATTTTAGAACAACAAATTCCTTATTAATGGCTAGGCTGCATTTAAAACTCTTTTTATTGACAGTCCACATGCTTAATATGACTCACTATTGGATGTTTCAGTCTAATGCACAATTT